>NC_034413.1:39560049-39758336 GCF_002078875.1 Numida meleagris | reverse complement strand
CACTGTCACCAGGTTCCTTGGTGATAACCATCCACACAGCTCGCAGCTCTTCCATTGGCTACTTTGACCATCCCCCTCTTCAAACCAGATTGTGTCAGTGGAGGGATGGTATGCCACTGCTCTCCACTTGCTCAGGTTGCCTTTGCTGGACCCATCTGTATACCAGGCGTCTTCAGGAATGGGATATTTCCCCCCCTGAACAGGACTCTTCTCCGGTGGAGCGACCGTTGTTTCTTTCGGTGCATCGCAGTGATACGTCACTGGGCCTAAGATCTTTTGAAGTTCTTCTTTCAACGGTGATGAAGACAAACTGCTCCTCTGGCTGAGATAGGCGACCCATCGTGCCACTGTCTGTGCTTGGGCCACCCCTGTCTTAGGAAGGTGGGTCAGATCTTTCACCCACCCCTGAATTGGCAAGGTGGTCTTAACTGTGACCTCAGATGTTTGGGTTATTGGCTTTACCACCGGTAATGCAAAGTAGGCAGCCAATAACTGTTTCTCGATCATGCTGTATCTTTCCTCCACTCCGTGCCAGACCTGAGACCAGAACCCGATCAGGGTCTGAACAGAACTCTGGCATTGCCACAGGCCCCAGCCAAAGCCGTCCTGAGTGACATGAACGTACAATTCAGCTGGGAGGGTAGGATCAAGTATACCCAGTGCCTGGGCTTGTTTAACAGCCAGTTTTGCCTGCTGGAAAGCCTCATGTTCTGTTCTCCCCCAGTCCCATAGTTGCCCCTTCTTTGTGAGTCTATATAATGGCCTCAGCAGCTGCGCTAAATGAGGTATAAAGGAACACCAATATCCCAATATACACAAGAACTCCTGCAGCTGCTTTGGTGTTGTAGGGACTGGGAATGCCTGAACCTTATCTATGACAGCACTGGGTAGTACTTTAGTCTTTCCTGACCAAACTACCCCCAGGAATTTCACAGATAGGCCTGGACCCTGCACCTTCTGAGAGTTTATAGCCCATCCTTTTTCCTGCAGATAGGTAGTTAATGAATCTGCTGCCTGCCCTACTGCCTCCAGTGAGTCAGATGTCAACATGAGATCATCAATATAATGATACAAGCTAACAGTGTTGGTTTTTCCCAATTTGCCAGGTCACGCGCCACTAGGTTATGGCAGTATGTTGGTGAATGCACGTACCCCTGTGGCAGGACCTGAAAGGTCCACTGCCTGCCTCCCCATGTAAATGGGGACTGGTCTTGTGATTCTTCAGCAACTGGAATACTGAAGAATGCATTTGCCAAGTCTAGGACACAATGGTAGGTTTTTATTTCCCTACTCCATGTGTCCATTAGGGAGGCAATATTGGGTACGGCTGTGTGAACAGGCAGCGTGACCTTATTTAATTCTCTGTAGTCTACCGTCATTCTCCATGTGCCATCTGACTTCCGCACTGGCCATATGGGGGAATTACATGGGCTATGTGCAGGTCTTATGATCCCAGCTTTTCCTAATTCCTGCACAGTCCTTAATATTTCATCTTGCCCCCCCGGGAGTCTATACTGCCACACATTAGTGATCCGGCGCAGTTCCGTCAGGCGAATAGGCTCATGCTTCGCATGGCCTCTCAATATCACCTGCACCGCCCAGATACTAATACACGTCTGTCGGAGTCTGAACTCTCCAACAGTTGTCTAGAGAGCCAGACCCCATAAAATGTCTATGCCCAAGATGTACTCTGGGACTGGGGCAATAGGCACCTTATACTCCCGGGGAGGGAGACACCCAACCCCCAGTTTCAACCATGTCTGGTTAACTGGAATGGTCTGTCCCCCAAAGCCACCGATCATCGCTCTATCCCCATTAAACTTAGTCGGATCCCCATAAATAATTGACGTTTCCACGCCTGTGTCAACCAATGCCATAACCCTTTGTATGTTCTTTCGGGACCAAAAAATGGTCAGCTCAACATAGGGCCTCCGGTCCCATCTGGAGGCCCTAGTTACATGGGGACTAATGTCCCCTATCAAGCCATGAATTGGGCGAGAGCCAAGTCTTTTTCCTCAGGTGGCTCGGGCATCATAGCCCGAGTCACCTGGGGCAGCTTTTTCCTTTTATTAGGAACTATAAAGTCCTCTAGGTTCCAAGTATTTTCTGGTATTCGTTCAATAATTCGTACCCCTGTTCTTTTGGAGGTACTTTGAAATTTCTGATTGTCCCTTAGTTGTTTCCATAATTGAAGCAAAACATGATTAGGTTGGCGATCGATTTTAGCAAAAGCCACCCTGGCCCGTATGAGGTCATTAAACATCTGTTTACAGGATACCCGTATGGGGCCCGATCGGGGTGTCTGTGGGGCAGCTTTTCCAGTTTTAATTACTGGATATACCTCAGCCCCTTCCACTGTCCTAATATTACGCCTTGCCCTTAAACGCTCCGTCTCCCCCAGATCAGCCACCAACTGGGCAGCCTGCTGAACAATGGCCTCTGAGGCCACCAAGGGGTTCAATATAGATAACAGTGTGCTGTAATGGTGGGAGGGTGCCTGCTGTAAAATTAGGTCCCTCATTCCAGCCAAGAATTTTACTAAGTCAGGACTTTCAAAGGCATCCTCATAAATGGCCTCTTTCATTCCTAGCTCACGAATATACGTTTGGAGGTCCTCCATGGAGGAGGATAAACCTGCATGCACCGGAATATCGGTCTTATTAGGCCAAGTGATACGGCATGCCGCCATCAACCAATCCATTAAGGTATGATTCTCCTCATTATGTTGCACAGTGGCATACAGCCTTTGTCTAAGGGCAGGGGGCGAGGTAATGGATGTGAGCTTGGAAACCTTGGAAACCACTGACCACAACACTCTCTGCCCCCATGTCCCATAATCGGAGTAACCAAGCTGGCACACTTTCCCTTGGTTTCTGCTGAAATCATTGCACCGAATCCATCAATTCAGACGCCGTATAGGGACGAGCTGTTACACGGAGATGGGTTTGGGCAGGGGGCCACTGGTCAGGGGCACCCCTGCTTGTCTGTCCTGTATCTTTTTTTGTTTTTTGAGTCACTACAGGTCAGATCTCGAAGGGATCCACCTCAAGTGGGGCTTCGAGATCCGATCTAGAGATTTTCCCTGTTGGATTACCCAGGTCTACTGGTTCAGGGCCCTGAGTATTTTCCAATGCAATATTCCATAATTTCTTTAAGGGGAAAGTTAGACTTGATTTTTTCCCTGTCAATAGGCCAAGCTCTTGCTCGAGTTTCTCAATGCAATCACACAGTAGCTGGTTCTCATTTTCTAAAGTATTATTTGAAAGTTATGCACGATTTAGAGCCATTAAGAGGGGCCATGCCACAGTGGATGCAGCCAGTCGGCGTTCCTTCGTAATCAGGATATCTTTACCTAATCCATAAAAATATTTTGCCATGCCAGATGGTGATTGGGAAATATTTCCACTATCCCGTAAGGGACCCCAGTTTTCAATTATGGCTGCCAGTTCATAAAAGGGTGAACCCAGAAACCCTGGGATGTGCCCCGGCAAGGTTTTATCTAGAGGGATGATGCTCTCCCCCTTGGCCCACTTAAAGACATTCAAAAGGAAAGCCATTTCAATATTACGGCCTGCCTGGCTCGCCAAACGTAGCAATAAGCAGGACTAATGCGATGGCAATAGCGTTACAAAAGATGGAAGGAAAATACAGCACTCACCCAGATCGGAAGATTTTGGGTTTGCAGGAAAAGGCTCCCACCAAGGAGGGATCTCCAGGAAGAGATCCTTCCTCAGGGGCAGTCAGCCCTTAAATGAGGCCTAAGAGGGGTGGGGCCAGGCTCCACCCCTTCTGGTTGCACAGGTGAATTGCCTTCACCTGTGCTCCCAGGGCTGACTGGGTCTTTCCTCCAGGTGCTCAATCAGTGGTTCAGGCCATGACTCAGCAGTTCCCATACAACTTGTTTTATGTCCATTTTATGAAGGCTTCTCTGTAAGTACTGCCTCCTATTTTATGATGTTGGCCCACAACATCAAGGTTGAACCTTCCTACAAATCTCCTGTTATATTGTGTTGCCATGTAACAGATGGCAGCAGAGGAGCAGTCTGGAAGAATGGCATCTGACATGGAAGTGCAAATGAAGCAAAGGTGTGTCCTTGAGTTCCTCCATGTAGGAAAAAATGGTACCCACTGATGTACGTAGATGCTTGCTGAATGTTTTTGGAGACCAAACAATGGATGTGCGCACAGGGAGGTGGTGGGTGGTGTGTTTCAGCAGTGGTTACAGTGGGTCACTTCTGCTGGTGCAGATTTTTATAAAGTGCAGCATGCAGGCTCTTGTTCATTGCTGGTGAAAAGCACAGCTAATGGTGGTAGTTATGTTGAAAAAGAGTGCTTTGTAGGTGAGAATTTCCTCTATCAAATAGTGTTATTGTGCTTTTTGTATCAGTTGTAGTTTCCATGTAAATAAATGTGAGGCATTACTTTTGGAACAACCTCTATATTTAATTAGAAACAAATTGATGAATTGATTTGGTTTAAGGCAAGGGGGATAGGCTTTGAAAAGGGAACCTGCATTTTAACGTTGTTTTTAAATTTAGTTGCTGCACTACTGAGACTGTGGTGTGCTATTTATTACGTATTTTATATAGATAATGCTGAATGTTCTGATTATTTTTGCCATTTGAAAATAATTATATTAAATACCCTAATCATTAAATAATTTTAAGGCTTTATTTTAGCTCTAATTTAGATCCTTTATGTTGGGATTATAGCCTGTCTCTTTTCAGAGGATCAGAAAAGGAATATTTTTTTAGGGTTATTAATTTTTTCTCTAGGATAGACATCTCCTCAAAAGTACTCTTATCTTCTATCAAATAGTGGAATAATTTTTTTTTAAAAAGCGTGTATTGGAATAAATTACTGAAATATGGAGCTATTGTGTGGTTGCCAGTCACACGGTCATTATTAGTTAAGGACGTGGTAGGTAAATGAATAGGAATTAAATAAAGTGGCATACTTGA
Source organism: Numida meleagris (assembly GCF_002078875.1). Lineage (NCBI taxonomy): Eukaryota > Metazoa > Chordata > Aves > Galliformes > Numididae > Numida > Numida meleagris. Next base: position 39,753,375 of record NC_034413.1, on the reverse strand, counting down.
TTACTTCTTTCAAAAAGTTCCAGACAGCAACAACAACCAAACTTATCTGTTATCCCAGGGGTACAGTTTCAGGTGTCAGGCAAAGCAGCTGACTGCGCTTCTTTCAGAGTATTCTCCCTGTGCCCAGTCTTTCACTGCACGAGCTAGAAACTATTCTTATCTCGTTCTGGCTCATTGCAGTGAGCATAAGGTCAGAAACCAGCACAGCAAAGGGAACAGAAAGACTGGGAATGAGGCTCAGGGGGGTGGAGGGATGACTACTTTTTAGAGACGGTTGTTTTACCATGCCTCTTTCATACAAACTCTCTCTCCTGTATCATCTCCTTAGATGTATCTAAGAAAACGCGTGAGCTCACACCACTCATAGCAATGAGAACATGAAGCTGGATGTTCTGGAAGAGTTTTTCTCCAGTTGTGGCCTTGATTGTATAAATAAGCAGTATTTCAGTTTAATCTGGTAATTTACTTGCCATGAATGTCAGCTGCCTTGAGGCAGCTACTGAGAGGAAAAAAAAGGAAGGGTAAATTAGCTGTTTTCTGTTCTTCCTTTTCCTGTCCTTGACTCTTATGCACTCTAGAAATTTAAACACAGTCCAAAATTGAACAACTTAGATTCAGTAGTATTGATCACATGTGTAAAGGACACTATAATATTTGCCTTCATGGGCTACTTTGCAAGGTGTTGGTAGATTAGATTTTAAAGGAAAAAAAACGGTGTTGCTGACTTGTGGCAGCTGAAGCTCTGTCTTTTGAAGCTGGGAACAGCTGCATAGAAATCAAGTGGGTGCACCAGTATGAGTGTGCTTGAGAGGTAGGAGGAGGAGAACGGAAGACATGAATGCCAAGAAAGCTATGAGAACTAATGAACAGTGGGATGAGAAACAATTGTTAGCTATTTCTTTAAAACAAACAAGCAAAAAAGCAATTCAATTGCTACACGGTTTGTGCTGGTTTCTCTCTGAGATGCACAATGGACAGCTACAGAAATATTATCAGTGCTCATGTAGAGCCTAATGTTTCATTTATCCTCTGTCTGAGTTTTAAAGTTGGAGTAATCAAAGTCTTTAACATAGGGGACAAAGAAAAGGGGGTGATGTTGTCCATTTCCTGATGATTCCAAATAATATTCTTGAAAATAGCATAGGCATCTTCAATATCCTTATTCGGAAATGTCAAATAAAAACCTTACTGATTGCTATTAATGCAGAGGTATCTTTTCTTTCTCTGAATGAGGACTTTCTCAAAGCTGGAGGTTGTGATTTTTTGGGGGGAGGGATGAGATGGTAGTGGATATTTATGTTTTGTCGGCTTTTGTTGTTTTATGTTCACCATGTGTTTCCTTTGTTGCTTCTAATTGCACAGCTTATGTTTGCATCAGTTTTCTTAGTTCTGTTCATTTGGCAGGGGGAAGCACTGAGAATAAATTACGAAACATAAGTACAAAAGTTACTCAAGACCAGTCAATTTGTTTCTGTAGTGGTGTGTGAAGGTCAGGTAAAAATTCACATACCTGAAAGTGATGGAGTGAGGGGAGCTGAGAGGCTGGAGAAGGGCGGCGTGGGCTTGGGGACATCCTCTCTTTCTCTATCCCCAGCAGCTCCTTGCTGTGCACCCCAACTCCCAAAGCACTAATGATCTCAGCTCTCACAATTTTGTGGTTGTCCTCTACATTTAGCTAGAGAACTGAAATACAGCCTTTGTCTAAACTCAAAGTTAAGCTTAGAGTTCAAGTAACAATTCATAAATCATTAATTTTGAGCTCAAAGAAAATGTAATTTTCAGGGGATGCTGTGCTGTCTTGTGCTGCTTCATCAGCAGTGATCATCAGCTGATACTTTACTTAAAAAGGCAAAAGAAAGTTTATTCTAATGACTTTTATTGCATAGATTGTGCTGACTCAGTGTTTGAACCAACTAAGTTAATTTTAGAGGGACGTTAAATTGGGTGGAATTTGAGGGATTTTAGTCTTCTAAGCCTCAGCCCCTCAGGCTTCACACAAAATGAAGCACATAATCAGCTTTCAGTAAGCACTCGTTTCCATTAATCATAAACTGTAGGCAAAGTTGGAGCTTACAAATTTAGGTCTCTTACTGTTGTTTCATGCTAATGACTATTATCTCTTCTTCCTATTGTATACAACTCTTTCAAAACTGTGTTAGCACAGATGGTGAAAATCCCTAGCAGAAAAGTAATCAGCATTTTTGAACATGATGCATTCAAAATAAATGACAGAGGAGGGAAAATGCATTGCTTGGGAAATTAGAAAGAAGATTAAACTATAATAATGCATGTAAACACATCCTGGGAAGCAGGCTGCAGCTTTGTTTTCAACACAACTTCAGTATATGTAACCTTCTGCTGAATTTATTGACAAGACAAGGAAGCAAACAACATTAAAACTGGAAAGCAACTGGTTGAATATCAATAATTTATAATGTTGTCGTTTTGTTTCCTAAAGCCTGTTATAGATTAGACCGTTCCATGAAAAAAAAAGGACGCACTATTCTGCAGATTTTAATTATCATATTTTAACTGAAATAGAGCTAAACATTTGACCTATTCACAAGCATGATAAACATACATACTCTATTAACTGGAGGACCAACAGCCTTAGATTTAACCTCGCTATGTACTGCTGATTACTTGATCTGGAAACAATAGACTAAGCATCATTCATAAACCTGTCACAGGGTTTATGGGAGGGCAGCACTCGGGTTTAAACAGCACTTCAGGCACTTCCCTTCTAATGATTGACTAAGCAACTCATGGCCAGTTACAAGGCCCATATTGCATAGATAATTCCTGAGTGACCAAGTTAAATTAGGATAACCTCTAGCTTGCTCCTTAATTATGGTATTTGCAGCATAAATTAAATGCTACAACTGAACTCATGCTTTAGGGCTCAACCTAAATGTCGTTAAACCCTAAAGCTAAAACGCTTTTAAAGAAAAGGTTTTTTCCTCTATATTTCCTGTTATGTGCTCCTAGTTTTTCCCCAAAAAGGCCTATTGCCTTGAACGTTGGCTGGTTGAGATGTGGAAGTTCTTTGTGGTTGTTGGTCTGGAGAAAGCAGGCAGTAAGGAGAAGCATGACAAGAAGAGAGAGTGGTTCTTCCCCAGGATCTGGCATTAAATCCAGGGAGTTCAAGTTTGCATTTTTGTTTGAGAAACAGTAAGGAAAGCTGTTAGAAGCATCCACTTAATTTTCTTCTAACATTTGTAGCCACTTGTTTGCAGTGATAACAGATGGAAGATAATGCACAAGTATGTTTGTTAGGTGAGCATAAGCCATTTCTTACATGGGCTCTTCGCAGCTCTGCGCAGGACAAGTGGTTGCCTGGCAGCAAGTCAGGATCACGTGTGCACCTTAATGAGAGCCTTGGAAGTTAGGGAATGTGATCACTCTAACTTGAGAAACAGTAAGGCAAGGGAGGATGGTTTCATATGAAGAGGTGAACTTTGTTGGGGATACATGCTCCAGCTCTTCCTAGCTTGTATTTGTGAATTTACGGGAAAATTTCTTGCACTTCTTCCCTTCTTCCATTTCCTGCTACCTGATGGGAAACACATCAATATAGCTTCCATTTTCTGGGTAAAGAAATTAAATATTATTGTTGAACTTAATGAACTACAAAGATTTCTCATGTTTATGTGAAGATGTTGGATTCCATTTTGGAATTGCAGAATGACTGATGTTGGCAGGGACATCTGGAGGTCATCAGATCCCCCTGCTCAGACAAGGACAACTAGAACAGTTGTCCAGGCAGATTTTGAACATATCCAAGGAGAAGACTTTACAACCTTTCTAAGCAACATCTTCCAGTTCTCTGACACCTGCACAGTAGAGCACTTCTTTGATATTAATATGTATACAATATATATTAGTATTAATAATTAGTGTATATATATTTAGTGTGTGTATGTATATATTAAAGGAGATAAAAATGGTTATATATACAAAAGAAGATGTGAAGGCTTGATCTTTGCAAAGTTGCACCTAAAACTTATTTGACAGTCATGACTTGTTCTGCCTGTTAATTGGAGATGATACTGTACCTTTGTAGGGGAAAGAGGTCTAGACAGAATGTTTAATCAATGCTGCTTTGCTTGGGCATCAGGTTTGAGGTTTTGCTCCAATGTTTTATGTATATAGATGTTTCCTCTAAATTATTAAGAAATAATGTTTGAAATGCTCATGCTATTTTATACCATGGATGATATTTCATGTCCAGTAATATTTGGTCTAGAGGAGATAATTCGTCTGGTTGGTTTTTGGTTGTTTTTTTTTTTTTTTTTTTTTTGCCATTTTGGTGAAGTGTAGTTGTAGAGTGCTTGATCTGTGAAAATAAATTGACTGTTTTTTAATCACCTTGAGAAACATAATCTTAAGGCACAGTTTGTATTCAGTATTCAATACTCTATCTTCTCCCACAAGATTCTCTAGTAGATGCATCATCTATTTTGCATCTACTTCTGGAAATTTCACAAGACTGTCTTTCCAGTCTCTTAGGCGCTTTCCCATTCCTGAACTGCTTAAATTGCTATGTCACCATGAATGAGTTAATAGGCATACAAATGATAGATTTAAGATGCCTTTTGGAATTTTGGTGGCAAATAGTTTTATAGGAAATGTTCCCTTTTTTTAATTAACATACAAATTCTTCTACTAGATGAGTATTGTTTACAATAAAATGAAGGAAAACTCAGAATTTTCTAAAACAGTGCACTGCAGAATGAAGATTTTAAATAATTAAAGAAAATAGAAGATATTTGACTTTCTGCTCTAATGGATGTTAAGCTCAAGTCTTACTCTCTTACTTTTAAATAATGTCACTGGATTTTGTTATTAAATCAAAGCTAGTGCTCTCTTGGTGATTCAATGTCAGAAACTTTATTTGCAGAATGTTTGATATAGCTTAATATTTTCTGCCAGCTATAGAAAGGAAATATCCAGGGTATGAGGCTGTTGCAGCAGTCTCTTTCTCTCTCTCAGCTGATACGTGTATCTTCACATATATATGAAGAGAAGCTATTTTTTTCTCACTGATGTACTTGAAATGGGCTGAATCTCACAGTTAGTGAATTGCTGTCTTCCAACTTGATGTTTTTTCCCCCATACGGTTTTACACCTTCTCATACTGTTGTTTTGTCTCTTGAATTCAGGAGGTGCTAGCTATCACGGTCAGAGCAGTCTCACCTCTCCCTGTAGTTTTACCTTTCTGCCCTGCTTAACTCTCTCAAGTTTCTCACAAGTCTTTTTTACAACTTAGCAATACTCTCACATATCCAAAACAAGTTTGAGCTGCTGAGATGTATAAAAACTAACCTTTGCTCCTGGCAAGAGGTTTACAAAAAGTCGTGGTAAAGATGATGCAGGTTCTGTTAATCTGTTTGTTTTCAGATATGGAAGATCTGAACCGCTGCTCCTTCGCTTCTTGATGTAGGATCTCTCTATATGCAAGCACTGTGTGAGTCTTCCCTTTAAAACTTTGAGCACTGCATAAATTCTGCTGGTCAAGAGGCTCAGACTGTTATTTCAAAAGGTAAGACAGCTACTTTTGTTGGAAAGTTTAAGTGTTCTCTGAAGTTTTTATGTGCTGCCTGTTGCTGCCATTTTTAAAAACTCTTATATACCTTACCAATTAGAGCTCTTCGAGATTACGCGTGCCAAGGGAACAGCACGGAGCTGCATCAGGGAGGGTGAGGCTGGTTGTGAGGAAAGGGTTCTACACCAGAGGGCGGTGGGCATGGAATAGGCTGCCTAGGGCGGTGAGCACGGCCATGAGCTGCTGAAGCTCAAGGAGTGTTTGGACAATGTTCTCAGACATAAGGTTTGAATTTTGGGTGATCCTGTGTGGAGACAGGAGTTGGACTCCATCTTTGAGGGTCTCTTCTAATTCAGGATATTCTGTTCTATGATTATCACTGTAAGATAATTCCAAGTAATCAGTATTCTAACATGTAATATACTGCTTGTGATTATCTTTGACAAGGAACGTTAATTCAAAGTTAACGTTTTTCTATAACTGTGTTAGGGCTGGAGCACCTCTTCTACGAAGAGAGACTAAAGGAGCTGGACTTCTTCAGTCTGGACAAGGCTGCACAGAGACCTCATTATGTCCTTCCAATATTTAAAGGGAGATTATAAACAGGAGGGAAATCAACTTAATTCATGGGTAGATAGTGATAAGACAAAGGGGAATTGTTTTAAACTAAAGGAGGGAAGATTTAGATTAGATTTCAAGGCAAAGTTTTTCACTGAGAGGGTGGTGAGGTGCTGGCACAGGTTGCCCAGAGTGTCTGCATGTGCCCCATCCATGGAGGTGTTCAAGGCCAGGTTGGATGGTGCCCTGGGCAATCTGATCTAGTACGTGATGTAGTGGTCGGTAATCCTGCCGGTGGCAGGGAGTTGGAACTTTGATGATCCCTTAGGTTCTTTCCAACCCAAGTCATTCTATGGTTCTGTGTGTGACGCAGTGACTTTGTACCTTAATAAATAAAAGCTAATACAGCAAAAGATGAAGGCAGGAGTAAAGGATGCAACCTTGACTTTTACTTGAGCATTCTGGATTGATCGCAATTATTGTAGCTCTGAAATTCTCCTGATGCTTTTAATGAGAGCTATTAATTGTACTTTCTTTAATGACATTAATTGTCCAGTACAGGATACAAAAGGCTTGCACTCAGAGAGAAGATTCAGGCCTTGTTATAATCAGTATGAAATTCTTTCTGTCATTTATGCAACTGTGCTTTCTTTTCTTTTCTTACTCATAACTGTATAGAACACACCACCAAACACAACATATTGTGCTAGTATCTCACAACTGTTATATATGAATGGGTATCAAGCTAAAGTTATTTCACATTATTACTACATCCTATGGATTTTTTTTCTTGTGCTATTTTACCTGTTCAACAGATACAGAATATATAGAAAAGAATATTCCCCCTCACGCCCTCTAACAGAATTTGTAACCAAAAGTTGTGATGAGGAACTAATGGTCCATCAAGACATCTTTTGGAAGCATTACATCTTTTGATCATGCAAGAAAGATTTTTCTTCCTTCATACTAGATAAGAACATATTTAGCCTTGGGGCCATGCAGCAAATAGTGTTTCAGCTTTCTGGTCAGGATGCATCCCTCCAACTGGAGAGTTGATCAGAAGCTCTTAAATCCAAAATGTGCCTGCCCATTCTTGAGAAAGTTCAAGAAGAATGCTTGCCTTGTTAAATTCCATCCCCATAGAAAGTGCTTCTGGGAAGACTACCAGACTTTCACAAGCTAGTTCAAAATGACAAGAGGTGAAGTAGTATGCTGCTGGGTTTTGTTGGAATCATCTCCAGCTGCTCAGGTAAAAAAGCCTGGCATTTACGTACAACTTTCAAATAAAACTAACATAATTGCTTTCTTGAATCCCAAGAGAAACATTTAACTGGGAACCTAGATTAACTTTTTTCTTTTTTTTTTCTCCATTAGACAGCAATATTTTTTCTGTGCAATTAGATAGTCAGTGTAGCTTGATCAAAGAAAAATTTAATGTCTTTCAGACGCATTTGATTGGCGTCTACTTGGTTTGTCTAATTTGGTGTGTCTAATTTGGATAGTCGCTCCGTAATGTGAGCATACAGCATCTGTAGAAGCATGTTTTTCTTATAAGTACTGGTCTGTTTTGAAGTGTTTTGTTCCTTCTCCACATCTGGGAATAAGTTGGAAGAAAGGACTAGTTGGTCAAAACAAAATTACAATTGGAAATGGATTCTCCTGGATTTCTTTGCTGTTTGTTTTGATTTTTTTTTTTTTTTTTGTAAAATAGAAAATGTATTTTTTGTAAATGAACATCCTCCTCTTGAAGTAGTATTTTGGATTGTGTTCTTAAAGTAAAGCAAGGCAATAAAAGATAAAACAAGATACACGGCAAAAGGCTGTGCTGCCTTCCAACCTCTTCACCAACAACTAATTATGGTGCTGACAGGGAATTTAAATGAAGAATTGAATTCCCACTTTGAAGAAACTGAGACATACTCAATTTCTAAAGACACTTAATTCATCCTTTAATGTTGAGCTATTTTGGACTAGGGAGAAATGAATTTTTTAATCTCTCCTAATGAACCTGTTCTAACCTCTTGGGTTTCCATAAGAAATGTAAATATTCACTCTGTTGGAAAGAATGAATTAATGCAATGGGATGATTATGGAAATGGAGCCCCAGAAGTAGGTCCCCAGCAAGTGAGACCTTAAGGTTCCAGAGGGTATTTAGTACTTAACCAGAGGGGATGAACCAAAAGAGATATCGCTGAGAATATTTATCACCAGAATAAGGTATAGAAATCAGAGCACTGTCCTTGCAGATCCTTCAGACAATATAGAGGTTCTGGGAATAGTATCTTAAGACAAAAAGACAAATCCTGGGGTTTTGGTTAATAAGAGGAGAAGAGTTGCTTTATCTTTTTCACTTCATGAATTTTACATGTTGTTTTTTCTCTTTTGAGAACTAAATCACTGAAAGTGGCAACTCTTCAAGGTATTGAATAGCAAGTAACATCTTTCATTTTGAAGGATTTTGCTAAGGTATGTACTGGAATGAAGAACAAAGTACAGTTAGAAGTTACAGGTGTAATGAGTTGAGTTTGAAAATGTATACCTGGGAGTAGACTCCTTTTGTAAATTGAACTCTGTGTATTACAAATGAAAACTGCTTCCTGTGTGTCTTCATTCGCTGAGTCATTGGGATTTTCATTTGAAATGGTTTGCTGCAAATAACATTGACCACGTAGATAAAACAAGACTTATGCTTGTAGCATTTGAGGCTTTATTTTGCTTTTGATTCTAATTTGGCCTCAAAAGTGTCATTCTTATGGACAATGTATTTTGCTGCTGTTTAGGTCAGCTTAAGGAAAATTAGGTTTGGTATTTGTGGAACTGTCTCTTTATCAGAGTTGCAATCAAGATATTAAACAAAAAAAAAAAACAAACAAACCATGAGAAGCAGTACTGAAGGAAACTCCTTGTCTAATGAATTCTGGAGAGGGCTAGGTGGTGAATCTCATACTTATGATGAGGTATGACTGGAGACTTCAGACTGAAGATATTAATGTAGCTGCATAATACAACCATTTAATTGTTGCCAACAATTGTCTACAACAGATACTTTTTTCTATTCTTCTTTTCAACTACCAAAAAGTAAATGACTTCAAGGGCGTTTTTCGTATACATGGCGTATTTCAGGTCAGCTGTGAACTAGACTGATGTACTAAAACTAAGCATATAGAAAGAACAAAATATTGCAATTGTCAACCCTTTCAGGACATTTGAGCTGAGAGGAGGCTGGACAGTCTATTAGACTATGGATAACTAATTAAGATGCTCAAGTAGTGAATCTTTGCAATCGGCATCAGTGTGAAGCTGACTCTGAGATGCTTGGTAGTATTCCCAGCCTTGCTGTGTAATCTTAATAAGATCTTGTTTCAAACACTTGGATTTAATAGTCTCATACAGTGGATGTGAAAGGCTGGCTTCAAATTTGATGTGACCTCCTCTAAAGGATATGACATAGCGATATCATTAAGCCTTTAGTGAAATGATGTTAAATGTGTATTCGTTCCTGTGATGAGCTTAGTCACATAAAGGTGAGGCGACAAATCATCTGGGTAATTCCAAATATGTAGTAACTTTTATTCTCTGAATAGCTCCCTAAGGAGCTGTTAATGAATTCAGAAGGTACATCCAAAGAATATTTAATCATAAGTGTATTACCGCAAGAAAATACTCTTGAATGTATTGCTTCTGATATTCTGCCAATGTGTTTTAGCCTTGTTCGGTAGATTTTTATTTATTTTTTTCTATGCTGATATCATTATTTATTGGTTTATTGTTATGTTGGTAGAGTAGGTGTGTTTTTTTGTTTTGTCCTAGCAGTGATGTTTGCTGTTTTTTTATTTTATTCATGTACCATACTGAAGAGATGGCAGTTGGCTAAACAGATGATTATGGATGTGCACTGTGGGCAGTGGATTTTCTTTCTCAGACACTTAACCAGAAGCAACCATTCTATGGAGGCTAAGAGAGTTTCTTTTCTATCTCTGTTCATTTGTTAATCTGAGGGTGAAAAATGATGGATTTTTATGAAGGCACATACAGGTCCTGCACTGAAAAAGCTCATGTGGTCTTTCTGGTTTCGAGCTCTCTCTAGAAAGGTCTTTGAGAATGGCACATCTCTCAAAGAAAAATCACATTGCTTGGTGCAAGTCCTAGTTAAGAAGGTTTCTTGTAAGCTAAGGACTCATATATGTCAGTCCTTGGGCTCCCACAGTGGCAGCTCCAGCTTTACAGAGCAAGAGAGGCTCACAGATGAGCATTCTTGCTTCAACTACAAGAAGCATTGCACTCACAGCGTCTCATCTTGATGAAGGATCTCGACCACCTGAATGTCTGCTAGGCAGGGAAGCTAGCACTAATGATCCTTGAGGTCTCTTCCAAACCAAGCCATTCTATGATTCTTTGCTGTTCCCTTATGCATTAGCAAATAACACCTACCACCCTTCAGGTGAAGTGGAAGGATGGGCATGTTTTTTTCTGTCTAGTGTGGCCCAAATCTGTTTCCTTTCTTTATAATTTAAAGATCATTTGTTTTATACTAGGTGAGGGAGGTTGCCATCAACAGTATCAGAAGTGCATCAAGGGGAAGCATATGATGGTGGCTGCATAGGTCTGCAGAGATAAATGAATCCTCAGCTTTATCACGGGGGAAAAATCAAGGAGGTAGTAAGGAGAGAAAAGCTGACTGGTGGTGAAGGTTTCCCTGTTGCTTCAGATTCAGTCCAGACTTGAGCTCTCAAAGGCTGTAAGCTGAAGACAGGCACAGAACAATCCAGACTTCCTGGAGATAATCTGCAACTTTTTAAGAATTTGTTGCAGTTGATCAACCTGCAGTTAGATGCTTCTGTCCTAGGCATTAATCGTGAGCAAGTCTGTCTCTACTACAGCAAAGGCATGAGGTGTTCCACAAAAGCAACAAAACAAAAGGAACCAGCTGCCTTAATCAGTGAAGTTATTTAAAAAAATTGATTCGTTTTTTATCTATTGTTGTAATATGGCTGTAACTCATAATGACATGGCTAGAAATCCTCTGCTTTCTTTGTACATCTTTATGGCATAAGTCTTGCTATCAAACTTCCTGATATTGATCTGAGCTAGAGTTATAGAAGGAAGCAGAAGTACTCTTCTGAAGGTGGTTGTCCTTTTACTATTAACTTGCAGAAGTATTTCATGAGCGTTTCAAGTGGCTTTGTAAAGCAGAAAAAAACTGTATATCACTGAAAGGCAAAACAACTATTTTCAGTAGAAACAAAAAGTTTCCAGTTGCATTTTCTCTCTTCTTGATTATAATTAATTCACAGGGCAAGAGAAATTTAACTATGTTGTATAAATATCTAATGGCATTTTAGCAAGTAGTCACATTTAACAAGAGGATAAAATGTAGAAATCTCTGTGACATGAAGAAAAATGTCCAGCCCATTTAAGATGCCCTGTAAAAGCAGTCTAGTGGAATACAACTATGTAAAATAAAAATTAATTCATATACTTTAGAGAATGAACGTGATTCACAGTGGTTGTGGGATGAGTAGGTTTGGCTTTGTATTGTTTCTGTTGTTGCTGATAGCATGCCAAGTATGGAGGTTTTCTTGAACTACTGAAATACTACCTCTCCATATCAGCAATCTTGATTGTTGAGTTAATGATGGAAGAGAACTTCAGCCAAAACTGGGATAATCATTTTTTCTCAAATCACTTATTTTGCAGATTTCTATTGTTATGCAGAAAATCATCTGTCATGCTGAAATTACATGGGTGTAAATAATTCTCAGTGCCAAGACATCTTGTTTCTATACAAGCCAGCTGTTAGAAAGCTGTAAAGACTCCTATTAGCTTATTAGTTAGAGCTCCCAAATTCTGACATTAAAGGGTGGCCACCCTTCAGTTAAGGAAGGAAACTGGATCAGCAAATGCATTATGCTAAGTTTCACCACATTTAATAGTTCACACATATCTTCTGTTTTATGATTACATTTAAGTACTAGAATTCTTATTTACAGTCTTTAGCACACTACTTACAGAATAATACAGCAGGAAGATTTGAACATGTTAAAGCTTCATAGTAGTATATTGCCTGTTCTTCAAAAATAGCCCTTGTATTTGAAATAAATTCATAGTTTAAACAGGTTAATATTTGATAGGGAGTTATTCACCTGTCTCTGACCTAAACACAGAAGTGAGGATGGAGTTAAGGAAGGCCAAGACAGCTCTTCATCATGATAACTTTCACCATTTCAATTATCTAAATTAGCTTCCATTGCAAATTTCCTCAGAATAGGATTTCTGAGTGAATGTCAGTGCTTGAAACTGATGGCAACAGCAAAATTATTCTGTGAAAATGAGGGTAAAATGAAGAACTATTTGTTTAGACCTTAAGGCTTCACAACCTCCTGTGAGAAATTAAGTATTATTCAGATAAGAGAGTCATTTAATCATTCTTATCAGCTGCCTTTTTTTCCTCCCAAATGTGGTCAGCAGCTGGAGGTCACTGTCTGATTGCTTTTATTTCTAAAATAGTATGAATATGAATAAACAGGACAAAAGTGCTTGTAGAGTTAGGATGTAAAGGAAGCTGAGACTCAAAACATAATTTGTATGTCACAGAGAATATGTTGTTTCGTTCATAAGGATAGGGAAAAATTGTAAAAGTGATTCCTTTAAAAAAGATGGATGCACCAAAATATTTATGGCTATTGTTGAGAATAGAACGACTGAAATTTCTTTCTCTTCTACCAAATTCTTGATTTTATTTTTATAGAGCACTCTCAAACAATATCTGGCATATCTTGGTGTGTGTGTGTTTTTTATTTTGATTTGGTTTGGTTTGCAGTTCATGCTCTTAACTGAAACAAAAGCTCTAAAATCATTTAATCCTGTATTAAACTTTCTTGTTTCAGACAGAAATTTACTAAGAAATGTTATGTAATGTCTGCATGTGTGTGCGTATATATATGTAAGCATACGTCTTGAACTTTTCCTCAAGGGGGCTGCAGCTGCTAGTGCAGTGGTCCTTAAACCAGGAAGAATTTTAAATCTGCATCATAACTCTCCAAGTTAGTTACCATGGTGATTTCTATCACTGTTTTAGGGGACAAGATTTCTATGGAAACAATTTTTAATTTTTATGCAGTCTCTTACTCTATGTGTTCTTTGTCATCCCCTTCCTAAATATTTCAGTCCATTGGCTGGATTTGATCAGGAGAAGGTAATTGGTTTGTGGTGACTTGTTGGATTGTTGATTGTTTTTATTATTATTATTATTCTTTTTACTATTTTCTTTTAAAGGCACAGATGTTTCTAAGTGATGGTGAGAGTACACAGTATAGTGCATACCTCATAGCTTTGTCTTTTTCATTGGTTCCTTCACTTAAAGGCGACAGTCTGCTCATGTGTTTCTGGAAGGGCAGCTGTAAATAACAAAGGAGCAAATATACTCAGCTTTGACTCACTACTTGAGCTGCTCTGCTAGTAGGGAGAATAATTTAATGTCTAAACGAGCACATTTATAGTATTCTCTGGGATGCAATATCAATTCAGAGAACAGGGCAGCTCATGATGCTCTTTAAAATCTTTTTTTCTTCCCAGAAGTGGAATCAGTCTCTCTCCAGAAATGGAATGTAATTAAAAGAAGAAATTATGTGATGGTCTTAGGAAGGACAGCAGTAGGAGTAGCATGTTTAGTAATCAGTTCAGTTCCAGTTCATGTCAGTGCAGTCTATTCCGAACAATCAACAGAACCACACAAGTGTTAGGAGAGCTTTTGGAGCTCCACAGGAGCAATAATTTAAATTTTTATCTTGCTTTCTAAATTGATAACAACTAAATCTGATGATAGGTTAAGATATAATTGGGTTATAACAGGGTGTGCAAAAACAGTCTCTACAAGAATTGCTATTTTAAGATTTGTATTAGTGTTGGCAGTATAATGCAATCATTTCTAGTGGTTCTACTGCATCTATCCACTGATATTGTCTCTTGAGATTATGCTGTTCATTAGCCTTGAAATATTTAAGTTCTTTTTCAAGAACTAAACCACAAAACAAATCAAGTCTAGAATACACTTTCTCAACATTTTTCATTGTATGTTTTCCCAGTCTTCTTAGGAATTTTGGACTACGCAAACAAGCTAGGCTTGTTCAAACATCAAAATCACGATCCCTCATTTAAAACTGTTAAGTAAAAAAAGAGTTTATTTTCCAAGAATGCATGAAAAGGGTTGTGAACTGTGTAACGGTGTCCTTGCGTGTTGTCCTTCAAGTTTCTCCGTTGTCCTGGCTGTTATGAACAAGGCCTTGCTCAGACAGGCAATGAGAAACCCAAGGCCTCGTTCAGGACTGATAACACTGTCTTGCTAAGAGAGACAGCGACCATAAATCTGTCTCAAATTGGAGGGCTGAAAAAAATGACAATCAGACACAAGGTTCAGCAACTGAGGACCATTTGAACATGTGCTAGTACGCAATTGAGCTTACTATGACTATGAGTCAGCCATGTTAGATCAATAAGAGTGAGTAGCCCCCAAGGCCCTCTGGCATGGCAGCAAGCTGCACACTGTAGGGATGCCTTTTCAGGCTATGCCTGCACAGAGGTCCCCTATATCTTGATGCCTTGCAGATACAGATCCTCATTCAGTGATTAATAGCTTTAAAGTTTCTTAGCTTTTCTAAGGTTATATCTTTGTGCACATATAATCACTTAGACATAAACCATTGAACAAGTCTGAGACTCAGACTGGATTCAGCTGCACCCAAGTTCCTCTGAGAAGGAGTTTAGAAAGAAAGGGGGTCCACTCTGAACCTTGTAACTCAGTGGGGCCTCTCATAGATGAGTGTGTTTAACCCTACCCCTTTGTTGTAAACAATCAAGGGTACCTTGTCACTGCATACCTTTTTAAGTCAGTTGTCTTTGTTAAATCACTATATTATATCAATAAATATATTTCCACTTCTCTCTCAGAAGTGAAATGTAGTTTCCAACCACACAGTGCTTGAGCTGCATTAGTGTTCAGTTATTAGACTTAAATGAAATGATTTTTCTTTGGCTTAAGTGGATCACCTTTTCTGTATTAGTAGTACCGGATTTTCTCCTGCAATAAATAAATGCAGCTGAGAAATAGTATGTCCCTTTACAGATTTAGATTTAGATGTCCATGGACTGACCTGGCAGGGTCTTCCTACATATAATTCTGCTAGAATTGTTTTGTTTATTGTGTACTTACAAATTTTTAAGGTCACCCAGGCAAAGAGCATTCTAGATAGCAAGTTGATGTGGTTTCACCTGGAAGGAGCAGAACTGACTTCAGAGTAGCATATAAAGGTGCCTCACTCTTGCTCCTTTATCTAATAGTCTCCCTTAAAAGCTCTGCCTGGCCAGCACAAAACAGGTTGAGGCCTGCAAGACATGGGCCTGATGTTATTCTTTCTGGGTTTCATATTTCTTATGGCTTGCTTCAAAAATAATTACTTCCTGGTGTTTATGTTGATTTCATCCATTTTGTCTAATTTCCTCATTCTGTTCAAAATCTTCCTTTAGTTTCCTTTTCTGTTTTGTTATCTCATTCCTGAGAGTCCAGTCAGATTAACTAAAACCTTTTCTCTTTATCCCATTATTGACTTGTTTCCCAAGTATTTTATGTCATTGGTATACTGAAGTGTCACCCCAAATGAAACCCACCATATTAATAATTTAACAGATTTTAATTGTTGTATAGCCTTGTTTTCCTGAAGCCAAATCAAATCTAGAAAAAGAGGGTAAACAAAAAGAAAGCTGAAGAAATGCATAATCTGCCCTGCTTTTTCCAAGGAACCGTTTGAAATCAGCTTCTTTGCTTGTCATCAAAGAAGAAACCTGTTAACAAACTTGGAATAGCTGTGATTATCCCCTAGCAAAGCTCTGCTGAGTAGAACTACTGTTTGTTTTTTGTTTTATTTTGTTTTGCACAGTCATAGAAAGCAGAGGAAGACAAATCCCCTGTAATTTTTGTAGCTGGTTACCACTTGGTTACATACAGACAAATAAAATTACAGAAAGGTGTGTCCAGAAGTTGGCTAAATTAGTTATATATTACATTGCCTACCAAAGTTTCTTTTAAGGCTTGTAAAGCTTGCCCAATGATGCTCTCTTTTCTCACTCGGTAATTTTTGTCTTCAAAACTGCTTGCAAACTTTGATGTGTTATGTTACTATTAAAATAATTTGCTGAATGCAAAGATCACTCCTAAAATAGTTGCATATAATTTTCTCCCACCTTGCCATTCAACTTGCAATGCATAATAGTGAAACTTAACATTCAAGACCTGATTTTTTTAAGGATTTGTGAACTTGCTCTTTCATATGCAAATTGTGGTGTCCAGTGCCTCGATTCTTTTTCAAGTGGTTTTCAGGTTTTTCTAATCAGTGATCAGATTCTGTAAGAGACTTGCAGTGTTAAGTACATGGTGATTGCTCTTCAGTTCAGCTGGTTTTCCTTGCACACTTTAACACCAAAAGCCGTGAAGCTTATTCTAGGTTCTGCCAAGCAGCATGCACCATATAGATCAAATTACAACAGTATTGTCTTAAGAACTTCCTTCTCCAGCCTTTCTCCTCCTCCATTTAATAGCCAAGGCAGGCTGTGGGGAGAGAGGGGACTGAGGAGTTGCATTGCAGGCTTGGAAAATTAAGGTCAGGACCTTGAAGTTATTGCCAGTATTAGTATGGTAAATAAAAGGAAGGCTGTATGTGACCTACTTCTGATAGACTCTGTGAGCTAAGGTTTTCAGACTAAGGATCAAGAGACCACAGAGCTGGTGCAGTCACAGAAGAGGTTGTATGAGCCAGTAACCTGCAGAACACTAACATGCAGGAAGGCAATGTGCTTCCAAACTGCTCCTTTTTGTGAGTCATTTGGTAAGACTAATCAGCAATTCTTGTTATTCTTAGTGTCCTATATGTTGTTTACCACCCTGGTAAATGCACATGGTACAGGAGAGTAAAATATCTCACAACATTTTTGCTCAGAAGCCTGCAGTCCATGTGCATCTGTGATAGCTATTGGATGGACCAAGACATCATGATAGTAGTTACTACTTTTAAGCATTTTATTGTACAGTGTTTAGGGAACCTCTGCAGAGCATGTTTCAAATGGCACGCTCACAATGTGGATAAAAAGGTAGTTTTTCAAGGAGATGGGAAATGAAGTATGCTTGGGCACTGAAGAAATCGATATTGGAGTAAACTGCTTGCAAATTAATTCTAGCCTCCTGTAGCCTGAAACAGTAGCTACCCATAGATAAAAGAAGTAGCTCCCATAAAAGATAGAAAGCTAGCAGTACCGTAAAATGTATGCATGACACTTGTGGGTTTTCTGGTTGCTTTTTTTTTTTTTTTTTGTACTATATATCTTTCTGATCACACCTACCTGAGAGGAAGTGGAATTTCCTCATTACTTGCTGGGACAGTTATGGGCTTTCAGGGAGAAATATGACTGACCTTCAGCAGTCAGGCAGCTCGCAGTGTCCTAATATACCTAGAGCTTTTTGTTCACCCACATAAATACTGTCTCATTTGGTAGGTGGTCGTTGTGGGGGTTTTTTTTTGCCTTACATTTGTTATTATTTTGTTTGTTATGTTTACATAAGCATCTTGTTTAGCTAATTGCCCTGTTCAGTTTGATTTCTGATGTAATTCCTCTTTTGAGAGAGAATTGCCTTAGGTGTTCAGGGTTGGTCAATATGACTGCTGCAGGACAGGTGCTTTAC
Source organism: Numida meleagris (assembly GCF_002078875.1). Taxonomy (NCBI): domain Eukaryota; kingdom Metazoa; phylum Chordata; class Aves; order Galliformes; family Numididae; genus Numida; species Numida meleagris. Next base: position 39,735,544 of record NC_034413.1, on the reverse strand, counting down.
TCAAGAGTAAGTGTGAAGTTCAAAAAACATTGCTTGGTTTTTAGGAATCCAGTCCTGTCATTGTTAGAAATAATGTGTGTCATGTTGTTGAGTAAGGAGAAATTTCTGAAAAAAAGCCCTGTACTATAAGCCAGAAGAAATGCTCTATTCTCATTGTGAAATGTCTATTCTTAATGTATTCTTAATTAACAAACGTACTACATTTTTACATTCTTTGCCGTCTGAACCCACATAAATTGAAGCATTATTACAATCCTTAAATCTAAGTTTTGTTTGGGACTGTTTTTTTTTTTTTTTAACTGTATCCTAGATTAAAGCTTATCAGCTACAAGAATCTCTTGTTTTACCAATAATATCTTTTGATGATTATGTAGTTCTGGGGTTTGTAATAAGTGTCAATTTGCCAGCACGAAACCATGGCAGTTCTTTCAAGCTTTTTAAAAATGCTCTGAAAATACACATTTTGTGACACATGAATGAGATCTGACATCATCAGAAAACTTGGTCCTATATATCCATGTTTAAGCCTTTAAAAGCAGGGATGTTTGTTATTGCTGTGAAGTTTTCATTCTTTTGAATGATCTCAGAAAGACAGTGCATGCATGCATGCAACAACTGTACATAAGCAGTTTTTCCTTTCTCTGCTTGACTAAGCAGAGTTAGTTTGCATAATCTTCAAAGTAGTCAGCAGTGACTAGCTTGGGGATTAAAGGCCATCACTTGAGAATTAGTGAAAATCATGCTTCCTGGCAGGCATGCTGTAAGTGGTTATGTGTATGTATTTATAAGACAAACCTGATTTTGTCCTTTCTGAGCGTTCTGCACAAAATGAGGCTTTTAAACACTGGGTCAGTATCAGATCAGAAAAGGGCGTGGTATCATCTAGAAGGTAGGTGATGTCTGGTTGGTAAATTTTATGGGAGTAAAAAACTTATTATGCAAATCTGTTTCTTCATCCTCCATATGGGAGTGAAGGAATATCTTCACTCTTAATTTTCAGGGAAGTTTTAAACTAGATACTGTGCACATGAGCTATTTAGGTGAAAGTAAATATATTATTTGTATGAACATGTGATATTATTTAAATAAACAAACAAAAAAAAAAACACCAACAGAAAAACTTATTCAATTGCATTACCTTCATAAAGAGTATTCAAATGCAGAGTCAGAAACTGAACAACTCAGTGCTCCCAATGACCACACGTAAGTATAGGTGCCAAGTCTGAATTCTGACATGGGAAAGCTATCACCTGCATGTACAGAAGAATTTTTACTAGTTAAGATAAACTCTGTTGTAAACAAAGGAAAAATGTTCTCAGAGTAGTTTTTATTGACCAGTATAGAGAATGTTTTATCTTGATCTGGTATGTCATGGCACATGTGATTTTTTTCTGGTTTATTTGACCACACAAATATGTAAGTGACTATATAATGTGACTGCATCAAATTCTAAGACTGTACAGTGATGTAAATGTTGATGAAGTGGATGCATTTGTGACTTTCTGAAATCTATGCATCTCTGCTATCAGAATAAGATTCCCTATGTCACCTGTTGCCAGGAACAAACATTTAAGAAGTGTGATGGATTGTCTGTTACAAATGGGTCAGGTTGTGTTATTGTTATCAGTATCAGATGCATGAATTTTCTGTAGGATTTGCTGGGTGAAAGTCATGTGATTTGTCTACAATGTGTTTAAGCACTGAGGAGAAAAAAATGCTTTATGTTTTTGCAGACATATTAACTGAAAGATAATTTAATCTACAGGAAAAGTTCTTGAAATTAAGTAACCCATAGTGAGTATTCTTAAATCCTGGGTAGTCATTTGTATTAGCTCTCCCAGAATATGTCTCTTCATACAGCGGTGGTGAGAGGTAGACCAAAATGCTGAGATTTAATTATATCTATATTTTATGACTCAGTTGTATTTGTGATAATGCAATTCATTTATGAAAGTAGTGTTGCCTTATGGAAGTTCTATGTTTCATCTTTCATATATATGGCAAAGCTGAGGAGGAGTTTTGGGTGCATAGGCATGAAGCTGAAGCCCTGTCATGGGCATATCCATCTTATCATGGTTCCTTGTGTTTTGTCTGTTTTGTTTCTTCATTGTGGTGGGGAATGAAGCTAAGAGTGGCTGAGCATAGTGAGCCCCTGATGCTTCTAGACAGAGACTGATCATCCTTAAAAAATAAAAATAAAAAAATGCGTCTCAGAGCAGTTCCCAAAAGCTGTCCTGAAGCCAGGATTTTGTTCTGATGTATGTTTAGTTCCCTGTTGCTGTCTTACACATCCAGACATAGTGTCAGTTCTAGATGCTGAGTAGATTTGGAAAAGATAACAAGATACATACTTTTCCTCATAAAAGTAGCTGTTTGTTCTTTTATGTTAACAGACAACGTATTATTCATAACAAGAGTAAATTTAGTACTAGGTGTCATCTTTTCACAATGTTAAATGAGGAGAATGACTCCAGAGTCAGTGGTAGCACTACAGCTGCCAACAAACTCAACAGGGGTGCCAACCAACCTCACTACAGCTTGCTTAGATCTAAACACTGTGAGATAAATGCATCCTGAAATTTCACTGTTGTCTTTCTGCTTTATGATTTAGCCATAAATATAACTTGAAGCTTCATATGGAAGATAAGTATCAGAAATAAAAGTATTTTATCCAAAACTGGAAGAAAGGCAAAAATAAGAAAAAAATACATCTTTATCTTTACTATTATCTGAAGTGTCATTCATTTAAAACAGCAATACAATTTATTTAAGTATGACTTCACTGAGGAGGAATGAAAACCTGCTATTTCTGACAGTAGTACTTCCCCTCCTCCCTGCCCACAGAATCTGATGGTCACCATGCTTTGATCCTATAGTACTAAATCAGTCCTTATATCAGATAATTCCCAAATCATCTAGCGGAATTTTCAGACATTTTGACTGTTTGTGTTTGGTAAATATTATCCTGATAACTGGGATGGTCGGACTGGCTTCTTCGCAACATGCTGTGTACAGAAGATTTCTTCACAAGCAGGAACTGATTTATTAATTCTCCATAAATGTAGTTTTATTACTGTCTTGCACTGTGTTTATTTTCGTAGGCATTCTAATCATATTTTTTAACATTTCAATTAGTTCATTGAGTTTTACTTATCACATTTGTTATAACTTCCAAATGTTTTTTTTTTCCTTTTAACACAATTTCAAGTAAAATTTTAGTAAAGGTCATGTTTTGTCAAGGAAAGAAATGCATAGAAATGACTTATAATTCTTCAACACCACTATAATCTCTGCATATAAGACATCATTGAGGGAAAGTCAGTAATTGTTTGGGGCATTAAATAACAAGTAACTGAACCATCAAGTAATTTTTTAAAAATATATACTGTATTTCCGTTAAGCATTTTAATTAGGAGTTTCATCTAGAGACACTGATCTTCTGAGTTGATATTGAAAAGCGTGAATAAAAACTACCAAGAAAACCCTCTGTTCTTCAAAGGTAACTGAAACTTTTAAAACAAAGATTGCATGTCCAGATCATGGCCAAAGCTGCAGCTTTCATACCATGTAATATCTTTCAAAGAAGTCTGGAGCCAATACAGAAGCTTTTTTTTAATTGAAATAACAGGATGACAACACTGCCCCAAAGTAAAATACAAGGTGTAACTGTTTTATAGCACCAGAATAGTCTGGCTTTTTTACTGTCCTTCTTTATAAATACTTCCTTTCTGAATGTTGTTGTCATGATTCACCTGCTGTTCTGCAAGTCTAAATTAAAATGAAGGAGAGCAGCTCAGAGGCATACAGTAAATGCTGCCATCCCAGCGCGATCCTGGCTGAGAGATAGTGAGGTGACCTGATTTGCCAATTATTGATAGATACATCAATTGGGATATAATTATTTTATATGATGGTAATACTGGCAGTAACACTTCTCAGGTAGAACCATACCAAAATGATTCTGTAATCTTAATTTAGATGTCACTTAAAATTTGTGTAGAAAGATATACCGGATCTTAATGTTGGAAAATACACATTTTTCTCTAAGAATGATACTTTCGTGGTACATGAATTGCAGTGAGGAGCTGAGCAGCCCCAAGGCTGGTATGTTTGGTGCTCACACTGGCTTCTGAAGTAAATGCTTGTAAAACAGGTTAGATCCTATGACACTGTGCAGAATAAGTTCTGGGAGGGAGGTTGGGTAAATCTGAAAATTATACATTGTTTTAGTAAAGAGACAGTTATTTTCTGTATCCAGTGTGCAGATTTTCTCCTCTAGTCCTCTCTTCTGTCCTTCTCCTTCTACTTGGCTTAATTTTTTTACATCCCATCCTTTGAACTCAGTCATCTTGTTAAGAAGAAATGATGGAGGAGCTGCTGGGTGTGGGGTGACAGCAGGTTCCATTCATCTTCTGTCCTCAGTGCTTCTGAAGAAGTTGCTTGTTTAACTATGAGGAGCTGGGATGTGGTTGGTGGACAGCTATCGGAGGTTGGGTAGAAAAAATAATACTTAGAGGCTGTGGAAAACAATTACTAATTTGGAAAAGAGTTTATCAGTCACTTTGATAAGAGGGATTTGTCAGCTTGTCACCAGCATCATAGGGTTTTGGCTACATTCCCAGCTGCTATTAGAGGTGCAGATAACAGCAAATGTCCCAAATACCCTTTTACCACCTTCTATTGAGTATGAGATTCTGGCAGTTTGTGTACCCAGCTGCTGTGATTTGTGCTTCATCACCTGAGAATTGAATTGTCACAAATTAAGCCACGGTGTCAGCTATGTATGCTCAGAAACAAGAAGCTAGTTAAGAACAAATAATTGAAATATTAGCAGGCAGATCCCACTGCAAAAGCACGACTTTAAAGGTCAATGCTGTTTCTATTTTCTGAGTCTATATGAGGTAAAAGTGAATAGCTTTAGATCTATTGTTGGTGTATTTTTTGTACATTTACATTAACAGCTTTGAACAATCAGAGCAGATTCCATCTTTAACATAAAACGATAGAGTATATCCATTTGCATAGTCCCAAACAGAAAGATGCCTGTGCTGTTTTATGCCTTAAACACTGCAGTTATGCTGAGTGACAACATCTCAAGAAGAGTAAGAGACCAAGGCCTAAGGAGATGAGAACACAATTAAAAGAAGTCTCAAATCACCCATCATCATCAACATTGTATTAGATGATGTACTTTACCTTTCCAAGTCAGAGGTCGTTCTAGAACTTTGGTGCTCAATTGACTACTGTTTCAGCCTAAACATATTGATGTTCCTCTTGCAGTCATTTGTTCTTGTCTTGACATTCTTTTCAACTCCCTGGTGTTTATCTTCCTAAAGCATTTGTTGTAAGTTACCACATCTTTTCTATATTTTCATTTAGAGAAGCTAAAATCCATTCTGTTTCTGCAGCGTTTTCTCATTTTTCACTTCAGTTCTTATGTACTCTGGCTACAGGCAGGACATAAGCACCGTGGGCAGATTGTTCAAAGTGATTTCTTTTAATTGTATTTGTGACATCTAGCTTGCAGGGAAGGGGAAATGTCATTCAGATTTCATGTATGAGGTTACAGTTGTCTTTCCTCCATCAAAATTGCAAATCCAGATGAAGTAAGAAAGAACATGAAATGAGGTTAGTGTAAAAAAAAAAAAAAAAAAAAAAAAAAAAGCTTGCTGTTTCTTGATAGCCCGCATTTCCAGTAATGGGGACATGGGAGGAGAAGAACATTGAGGTCTTCAAAACATGTCAGGTATCAAAATGTCATCGTGAAAAACACAGAAAGCACTTTTGTGTGTGACGAAGTCCCTGGTGTGCTGACTATCTGCTGTACAAGACTGTGACAGAAGGACCAGGGGCCAGCAATGCTGATTTCTTTAATAGAATTCAAATTCAGTTTTTGTGTTAACAACAGGCTGGAAGATGCTGTGTGCCTGCTGGGAGCATCCTGTTGCATTATTAGCAGTGTTGTCATAACCCACATATCTATTCTGAAAAGCTTGATAGTTATAACAGTATATTTTTTTTCTCTTTCAATTATTCACCCTACTTACTTATTCACTACTTGTAACTTTATCCAGTATGAAGGAGAGTGGCATCAGTATATGGGAAAAAAATCTCAAATTATATTAGTAAAAAAAATATATATTTTTTTTAATGTGAATTCTTTCCTAATATGTGATTGAGGGGCTGGTTTGTAACCTGTGTACTAAGCATTGACAAAATGGGGAGAAATGCTTGAGGAGGGGAATACACTTGTCAATGGAAATAGTGCTTGCAAAATGCTCACCGAGGAGCTTTGTGTGGCAGATGGCTAAGCGTCACCAGGGTAGGTTCCCACAGACTCAGTCATGCAGCACATAGCTACAGTGCATAGTCTTCACCTTCTTAAAGCTATTATAAGGACTGACAGCACAGAGAAACAAAGGCAATTACATATAGCTATCTATACATTTTAAGGACATGTAATTAGCAAGTAACCTTAATTAACTCTGTGAAAAGCATCTGGCACTTGAGCTGGAGGCAGAGATGGATCACCTTGCTGCCTGTGCAATGACTGGTGAGGAGCCAACCTGGGAAGATTAGGAATCAAGATTCACTCTAAGGGGACAGTTTATATGTTGAAGTCTTGTAGCAAGTCATCACCTGGTATTCTTAGCCTTTCACTTTAACATACCTTGTGTCCAGTCATCCATTCCTCAGACAAAGAGTAACTTGTTGAAGTGAAATTATAATTCAAGAATCTTTCCAAAGCCGATTGCCTTGGTCTAACTGACAGCAGAAAAGTAAGTCAAGATACCATTGCCTTGAGGAACTGTTTTCCTTCTTAATCATCTCCCTTCTTACATGTTTATTCCAGGAGTAGGAAAGAAATGCATTAGGATGTTAGCACCTCTGTACACAAACATCTGTACTAAGCTGAGCCTGTGGTTGTGTTTCCCTCCTTTTTTCTTCTCCTCCATCCTTGTAACACTGTTTTTATTCAGCACCTCCAATGTTACTGTTTCTTCAGTGTTTGGAATAAATAAATACTTTATACTGAGGCTGCTGTGCCAGCACCGCTGGTTCTTCTCTGTGTTGATGGTGCCTTCTGAGAGGTGATGGGAAAGCCAGGAGCTAAGTTAACTGCTTTAGTCCACATTGCAAAGCCCTGTTGCTTACAGCTGAGTTTGCTGCTGTCACTTTGTATGTTAAACTTCAGTGAGTATCAATAGGAGTGGTCCATGCGAAATCAATTTTGAAATGTGTCTCAGTATCTATGCTCATTCAATGAAAGTTATTTGTTAATTGAATTGTAAAAGTAATTAATGGTAATAATTAATCTGCATTTAAATAGTCCACTGTGATAACTCTCTGCATAAATCAATATGGCTGAAATCCTTGACTTCCAGGAGGCAAACGAAGGTGACAGCAGGCTGCTCCCTCCCATCTCCTTGTGACTGTGGTCTGCTTTGACATGAGAAGGGGTCCCTGGCCCAAAGAGCAGTGCCTTCATGGTCTGGGTAACTCATTCTGTGGTGAAGTGGTGGTTAGGCATCATCTGGGAGCAGAGGGTTGTGGAAGTTACTGCAGAGGAGAATTTTGCCTTTTGACAGTAGAAATTCTGGTCCCAGAGCAGGGGATAAGAAGAGGCAGTAGAAATCCTGGTCCCAGAGCAAGTGAAAAAGTAAAGACTGCATTTTCATACTGCTATTTCTCTATTAAGAACAATCAGGCTTTTGTGAATGAGGAATGAACAATATATTTACAAATTGGCTGAAAATGGCAACAGGTATAAGCAAGCAAACTGTGACTTAGAAACCAAGTAAATGATGCATGCAGAAATCATATTGCTTGTATTTTTAAGTTAGCAACCTTAAGCTTTGTGTCAAGACACTTTGTTGTATGGGGCTCACCTACAATAAATATGAAAGTATGCCATTATTTCTAAAAATCTTGTTTTCCGCACTTATCACAAACTAGGGGTGTACTATTTTTCATTTAGTGTTGTGTATGTCTTACCAACTTAAGCGTAAGTAAGCCAACAGGAATAAGTATGATAACAGTAATTCCTAGGGTGACTAGTTGTGCAGGTTAAATCTGTAAGATGAACAGTGAAATATTTGGTCACCAAAAAGAGAAAAATATCTCCATTTGACAAAAAAAAACCTGTCAGTGGGCTTTGATGTCAAAATGTTTCATTGTTCATCTTTTACATGTTTAACATTATTGAAAAATAAAAAAATGTTTCCTATGCCAGAGTGTTCTTGAATGAAGTGATCATTAGAGTACTCAGTTGCAAACTTGATTTTTGCAGGCTTAGCTGTAGTTAATATTTGCAAAATATTTTAAGTTTTGCAAGACCAATACTGGCTATGATAGAAGTCTGGAATGTGGTAAATACTGACTTAAATCATGATAAAGTATTTGTATCTTTTTTCATCACTTCACTAGTATCTCATTAACTGTAGTGAAAGCAAGAGGTATGTGTAACCATATGGAATTCTTTTCTTGTCCTGTTCTTGGATGCTTGCCTCCCACACATGCATCCCAAAAGATTGGCAAAGGTCTTCCCATCAATCATTCTGTGTAAATACTTATTAGTTATGGACTTCGCAGGAAAGCCTACCGAGGCCTTATTGTCTTTTGAGTGAGAGACAGTTTTGCCTGCTCATCTGTTCTATTGGCCCATGATGCTAACCTCATGCCAAAATTGCTATTGCTGTATAAATTAATGAGAATATGTTATTGCTTCAGCTTCTCAAAACTCTGTAATTGCGAACACTAGAGACATAATTGAGTAACATTTTATAAAAAATTAGTCACCTTCCCCAAATCTTTTACATGAAAATGCCATTCAGAACAACTTCTGAAAGTGCTTGTTGTGACACTAATACTGTGCAACTTGTGCTAAGGTGTTATAATTAAGCTAGATTTCATTTTATTGAGGGCAGGAAAATATCTGTGTTTTTTATTAGCCTCACGATCCAGGCTAATAACTTACCTGCAGACATATAGAAGAGCTGCTGAAGTTCTGTGAAATCACTGGAAGCACCTCTACCATCATGACAAAAAAAGGATATCAGGAATGTCAGATTTATCAAGAATGTCAGATATATGAATTATGTACATTTTACTGTATGTATTCCCTTTTGTGAAGCCTACTGAAAGCAGCTTCCTTCACAGCGTACATGTTCCTTTCTCATCAAGTCCCCACCATTTCACCCTGTTGGCTTCTATTTCTGATGCTGCCAGCTTCTTTGTGACGGTAAGCTGGAGAGCTTAAATTGTTCTCCTGTGCTTTGCAGGGCAGAGAGAGCGGGGGGAAAAAAGCTTCAGTTCTATTCTCTGCTCTGGCCTCTCAGCTGTTTTTCATACACTTGCAGCATGTGAATCACAAAGTAGTCATTGAAGTCACTGAAAATTACTGCAATTTAAGTGTCAGTGTGAAAGTCTTTTTATAGCTGCAGGCATTTGATGGTCAGTGTTGAAGATCAGAATGCCACAGCTTCACGTTCTTCAGTAGTATGCACTCTGTGTCCTATTGGAGAAATCAATACCAAAGTCACTTTGCTCTCAAGAAAGAACAGGTCAGAAGATATAAATTGGGCAACGCTGACCCAGTGCAAAATCAGACCATTGAGTACTTAGCTGTTTTGTGAAACTGAAGGTAAGAAAGGTTTCAGGAGAGAAAGCAGATACACAAAGCACTGCTCAGTAGCATTTCTGGAGGCTGAGGGATTTTTGTTTTGTGGTTTGACGTATTTCATTATGGCAAAAGAACAAACAAACTTAGAGTACAGTAGTTAGCTTTTGTTTGATGAATAACTAGAACATGAATAAAAGCATCATCCTGCTTCTACTTTTATTTGGTTTATAATTGTGTTGAAATGAGAAATACACTATTTTTATTATTTTTGTTGATGTCAACAGATTTTTCTTTTCGGATTTGCACTCCAAGATGATACAAAGACATTGGTAAAACATATGACCTATGAATCATTCTGACCTGCACAAAATTAGAAGCTAAATAGGCATTACAAAAAGTAAGCATAGGGAAATATCACCCTGAACCTGCAAAATATGCTCCTGTTTTTCTCACCTAGAGATCCTTGACTCAAATAGTCAAGATGTCCCTTTTCATTCTCCAAATATTTGTTTCTTTTACTGTAGTCATCTTGCCCAAAGTGTATTTCTCCTCTTGCTGTTTTCCTGACAAGCAAAACAATTCAAGATTATGACGGCTTGCTAGAGAGACTGGATAAGATAGCAAGTTGGTAACAAACAGTCCTATGACTGTGATGCTACTGAGAAAAAAATCTCCTTAGGCCATAGGTTTGATTTGGGTTTAACTTCAGTACTGCAGAGAACGTTAGGTAAAATCCTTGTTTTCACCCTTCGTTGCTTTTATGGATGTTTACTAAAATAAGTTACACTAGTAACAAGTTGAAACAGTCTTCTGTATTTCTTTACCTTACTTTCACATCTTAACTTTTTTAAATCTGAAGTGGATCTTGACCTGTTGGACAACCCTTCTATATGGCCTTCTCCACTTTAATTCTCAAATTTTGTCTTAATAACTCCTTCTCTCTTTCGTGATAAAAATACATCTTGTCATTGAACTGCTGTCACTGACATCCTGGGTAAAGTCTGCTTGTTGGCTTCTCTTAGAATCGGGTAAAAAGAACACATCAAAAGGTAAAGCCAAAACAGCAAAGGTTTTCATTTGTTTACCTCTGTGCCCTATTACTTTTCCTCACTAATTTTTGTTTGCAATACTGATTTCAAAGAACAGTGCGTGATTCCTTTCCTTTTCCTCACCCTAAATAGCTGCAAATACCCTGGGGGACTGTGTACTTCCCCTGTTTTGTGAGCTGTTGTAAAATGCATTACCTTGAATACTACACAGCAAAGCAGCTGCTATTGTTGCCTGCCATGGAAGTATGGAGGGAGGTGTACATATGAAGCCATATGCTTATGAGCAAAAGCTTTATTGCCTCAACATGAACTGCATTTCAGAAGGATTGGCTAGTAAAACTTGGTAGAAAAACACCTGACAGAGATAACTGTCATGTTTGTTTTGTGGGGTTTCTGAGGGAGTAAAGGACCCCCAAGTTAGTTCTTAGCTGAAATTTCTGAGAAGTGAGGCTTCTTATCACTGTAAGCTTTTTATAGGGAAGACAATATGCTGCTATTTAATCCAGTAGTTTATTTCTACATGAAAGTGATTACAGAGCAGGGGGAAAAATGTTGCTGTACAGCAGAATAAATCCTTGTACCAGTTTGTCAAGAGTAAAAGAAAGAATTAAGGAAACGTTAAGGATATGAAGCGCCTGAAATGGCACGCTAACATTTTCAAAGGCATTGCTACCCAGATTCAGTGAGCCTAAAAAAAAAAGGTAATCTTGGCTATGCTTTCTTTTTAAACTGCAAACTGTGCTTTGATATATCACATCAAATCACATATCTGATAAGATTGTTTCCATAGCTATATGGGGCTTTTTAAAGTATATTGATGTAATTGATAGCATGTGTTTGTCTTCATATGAATGCTGTTTTAAAAGCAAGACTTGAGAACTGAATTCTCCACCATGATTATAGGGCTAAGTTAGTCTGAGGAGTGGATGAAATGATTCACTTGAAATACTACTTGAAAAATAATCTGTCTCATTTATACGAGAGATTTGAGGACAGTATTATACGTTTATTACAATTATTTAAAAAAATGTGTTTATGCAAATACAGACCATGACCTGCTTTGCATGTGGATGTCCCTGCTGCTGTCCATGAGAGGGTTGCAAACCAGTGCATTAGAATTCAGAGCATATAGTTAGTTTTATCAGAGATGAATTCCAACCTTCTTTCATATTTTATATTCGTTTATGAGCTCTGTTAATATACAGAAGGACCAGCGTTATATTGCCAATAAAATTTAAAGGAAGCATTTAAGCAAATTCAGCAAGGCAGTAAGCTAAATAGAGTATTTTTAACTATTTTCTTAGAAGGAATTGTATTCACTGCCTATGGAGATATATATTTTGCTTTACTGCAAGTTAATCAATGCAAGTCTATGTGAATATGGTGGTACTTGGGTGTCACTATTTCATTAGAATGTTTAATAATGCACAATTAGTCTTGGAAAGCAGCATCAAATAGCAAGTCAATGAAAGAGAATGGTGTTGTCAACACATTCCTACATAATTTAAACAATGGCATAGAAAAAGTAATTAGCTTGACAACAGGCTATGCTAACTTTTCTTAATATTTGCTTTTAGATTGATAATGAAATAATCAGTAAATGAATGTTTGGGAATCAGTGCTGAACATCTGTGTGTTTTAGACAGCTTTTTTTCTTTTTAACAAAGAATTCTTCAAAACATTTTAATAACTGTCATCAAAACAAGAAGAATGATTTGTGACATGATAAATAAACTGCATTCCTCAGGAGATATGTGATGAGATATTAGGCTTTAGTGGAAAAAATTATGAAGTTAGGTCTGTCTTTGAAGTTTGCAGAAATACTTGAAGCTATAAAAAACAGCAACATAACTGTGAGGTCTTAGAGGGTCACCTTCACTGTTGTCTTTGATTATGAGTGTTAAGTTTAGGAGAAATTCTAAGTTAATTGTGGTAATGATCTCAGTGGCTGAATACAATCTGATTAGTAGAAAAATAGTCCTTTTCTTTCCTTTCAACTCCTAGATTTTCTATTTTAAAAAATATATATTTCTAGCAAAGGTCGACAAGTTTCAAGTATATGCAATACATAAGAAAGCTTCAACAGGACTTTCACAACATGAAAGTAAAGGGACTTTTGTATACTGACAAATAGGGTTGTTTTTTTTATATTCTTGAATGGCAGGGAATTGGTTTCTGCGGGCAATGCCACAATATGAATCATGATGCAAATACTTTGGTCTAGACTCCTAAATTGTTATGTTTAATTAGAGTCTGAGTATATATTTGAATATATTTTTAAAATTATTTTACTGCTACCAAGGGTCATGGTCAACTTAAACATTTCTCACTGAGACATGAGCATGATGAGCTGAACATCATTACTCACTCCTGTGGCTTTGCTCACTGGGGCAGTTCAGCTGTTAGATGAAGAAGCTGTGAGATTTGTGCAGCAGGTTAAAGATAGTTGTAAACACAGGAATATCTCTTGCATGAGAAGACTTATAAAAATTATTACTGAAATAATTTGTGAGTGACTGTGGCATCTGACAGCTCAGTGTGTTGGTTTTTTGTTGTTCTTTATTTTAATTGTTTTTCTCTTACTTAAGTGCATTTGCTCACATAGCTCTCAGTAAACTACTGAGGAAGCTGTGTAGCTTCCAGTCCACATTTTGTATCATTTCTTGTAGACTTGTAATTAGAAATCAGACTTGCTCTGTTTGGTCTTGCAGAAAAGAGCGAGTCTGAAGTTTTCCATCCGACTTCCAATAATTTGTCCTTTTCTGTGAATCAACCTTATTTCCCATGGCTAATTGTGTTTCATTGAAACTGCAAATGAATATAAATGAATACATTTCAGTTGTGAAAATCAGTCTACTCTGTCTCCCCTTAGAGCATTAAGTAAACCCAGCTCAGGTTCCTCTGGCACCGTTGTACTGTTTTTGCTGAGCTCTGGCAAATTATCTATTCCTACTGCTCTGAAAATCTCAAGTTGTATAACTCAAACAGTCTTCTGGCAGCTGTTTCCAGGCGATTTGGAGCCATCTAATTTCTTTGGAGCAAGCAGCTATACTTCTTCTCTCTTCCTAACTAGTGTTTCATTATTGAGGCTGTCACATGCAGGCCATGTAAGCATTAAGCACAATGGCACAGTACCTGATGCTGACAGCTGTGCATATTGGTGCAGCATTCGGTGACATCTGCACAATTGCTATCTTGCCTACTTCTCAATTAATCTAACGAGGAAGATGTACCATTCCTAATGTACAAATCATTTAGAAATGTTCCCATTCCCTGTTTCCTGATTGCACCAGAATGCTGGGCTTTTTTATGTACTTCAAACATTTGCATGCCTCACTGTGCCCTAGTGAGAGATTTCTTCATGCATAAGGTGCCCTAAGAATTTACCTGCTGCACACCTATTGCATTTTTTTCCACCAGTCTTTACTATAACTGCCTCACTGTGGTGGTAAATCGCTCTCTCTTATCCATTATGTCTCCCTGAGCTCCCCCCTTCCAGCTACTGATTTGGATACTGTTGGAAGTTGTCATTATAGCACAACGTTGTCATTATAGCACAACGCAGCACTGAAATGGAAGGGGAAATAAGGATTCCAATAAAAAGCATTTCTGTACTCGTGATGGCATCTGTGGGAGGATTTGTACTGACATTAAATATCCAGGTTTAAAAAAAAAATGAAAATAACTAAAACAGTACGTTCAGTGTTAACTGAGATGTTTAAAAATTCTTGTCAGTTATTTTCTGAAGATTTTGGGGAGAGCAAAGAAAACACTCGCTCTGTCTTCTTTTAAAAAGCATTTCTTTTTGTTCTAAATGTCACTTTCTTTAGAAGACTTACTTAAAAATTCCTGCAAAACTTGAAGAAAAATTATTTCCCTTGACTCCTTTTCTCTGAAAAACTTCAAAAATAATCAATTACTTGCACGGTTCTAGTGTTAAAAGTACTTAGTTTTATATAACGCATCTGTGGATAATTGTTATTTTTGAAACCTTCCCAAGAAATGGCAGTAAATAATCAGCAATTTAGTGTTTGAAACGGAATAATCAAAACACTCCAGCAAGGAAAATACAACACCTTAATGACTTCTTTTGTGATGAAGAAGCTTGATGTGCTCTGTGTCAAAGCAGTGGCTATGTGCAGATGAGCTGCATCCTTATTTTCACCTGTATTTCTGTGGCTTTTAGAAGGCTTCAAAAGTAGACCCTTACAACTTGTGTGTTCTGAGGCATTCTTGAATTTCGATTGTTACGATGCATGTTTTCTGGAGTTCAGAAGCGAAGACGGAATACTTAGAGGAAGGTTGAGCTTGGAGACAGAAGTTGAACCTTTTGACATACCATATTCAAACTTTTAGGTAAATGATTAATACACTAGAGCATAGTCCTGAGCTGCTTGGTGGCAAGTTTGTGTTTTTAAAAATTTTCGATTGATTTCCAGTTGTTTCCCAGAGTTGTTTGGTGTTGCTAAATATTTGGATTGTATTGGCTTTTCTTCATATTTTGTAACACTCTTTTCAGTTGACTGTCACTGTTGTTGGACTAGAAGCCATCCATGACGTGCTTTTTTTTTTTTTTTTTTCTCCTATGGTCAGCAGATACGTGTTGAGACCCAGTGTTCTTGGTGGAGAGCAGTGCAACCTAGCGTGCAAGGAACACTGCCAGATGCAGTGCCCTGGTGAATGCTTGTAGTTATTGCTTCAGGTCCTGGGGCAGTGTTCTTGCTTTTTGAATCTGGGTAGCTCTCCTCTTAAAAATTTCTCTTTAGTTGTCTCTAAAAGCTTGTCTTCTTTGATTGCTGATCATTCAAATGTCGTTATTTACTTGGTATGGCACAAATTGCTATGCAGAGCATATCTTGTTTTGTAATTCTTAACAATGTGTATTTTAGAGAAAGATAAATAAGATTTACAGTTCAAAAAATGAGTCAAGTTAGCCAGATTGTTCAAGGTGTTTGCTGAAGTCTTTTAAAAGCACATTCTGTTTTTTTTTCCTAATGGGATGTCCCGATTTGCTTGAATGTAGAGATATTTATAAAACAGTGGTTGCTTTATCATTGGACTACTGCATTTCTATGTTCTTATGACTTTTTAAACCTTTACAGCAACTATTACATGATTTAGTAATTTACTGTCACACTATACTTTGCCCACTTAAGTTTACTCTCGGTAAATTATGCTCTTTATAGCACTTAAGGTGGGCAGTTTGAAAACTGGAAGATGTTTATAAATTGAAAAATAAGTAGGGAGCCTGTGCATTAAATGATGCTAATTTATATGGGGGTAACTTATTTTGGGGTTCCTTCTCTTTGAGAAATTATATTCTGTGCATCACTAAAATAGAATATAATTCAGTGACACTGGATTTAAATTTCACTAACTCCAAATATCTCTGGATTAGTTTGTTATATAAATGTATAACAAAGAGGGTCAAGTGGGGGTCAGGGAAAGGTTCTGCAACAGAGGGATGTTTAACTGTAACTGATGTACTTTCTGCACTGGTGCATCTAATTGTGGATATTAGTTTTCTATTCACTGGTGTTCAGTTCAGTAAAAACGAAAATGTTGAGTCTTAAATAAGAAATTTGGTGATTTGGTTTGTTGGCATCCTGGGTTGTCACAGTTTGCAGTAGTATCTTGAAAATAAATACATGAATAAAAAAATAAAGCCATTGGAAGGCCATTTCCCCAGGGGAACCCAAACAAGAAGGATGTGATGTGCCACTGTGTTAAATGCCATGGGACTAAAGCTGAGAAAGTAGAGCTTGTTAGGCAGGGCTGTACTCAAGCAGAGGTGCTGTACCTTTTTCTGAAAAGCCCATCCCCTGCTGCCTCCATAACTTTGTACAAACAATAAGCATAGCTCAAGTCAGCAATGTCACTGCTCTTTGCAATGAGTGAAAGGATGTTGTAACATACCATACATATATCATTTCACTGAATGTTTGGGTAGGAAGCTTTGTGCTGAATGTGCTTTCATTATACATTCAAGTAGTCTTATGTAACAGCAGATCACTTACAATACTTAGACATAAACTTCAGAATCTGCTCTCCTAGTTGAAGTTCTAGACACACAATTACTGATCTTCTTAAAATTCCCAAATGAGGAAGAAAAATAAATGAATTGCAGTGTTATTTTTCCTCCTGTTGCACAAGAATAACTTTATCCAAAATTTCATTCAGCAACATACTAAAAATGTGCAAACACATTCTATGATATTTTTATTACTTTGTGTGTCTAATTTACAAGGCAGGAAATTGATTTTATTAAATAGTAGTACATAATTTAAGTAGCATTTGGCTCAAAACCTTGGCGTCAGGTTTCCGTAAGTTATAAATTTAAATGAACAAGTGTGTTAGCTGCCTCAAACGGACCTGCAACAGAATTCTGCAGACAGATTTGTAAATATGGAAGCAACATTAGTCACCTCTGTAATGGAAAATGTCTAATATCCTGCATACATTTATCAGGATAATTACATTGCAAAAAGTTACCAGATGGCACAGAGATTTGTATACAGTTTTCAAGTGAATTAAGGTTGTGGGAGCCCAGAGAGAGGCTGTTAAAAGGCAATTCTGTACAGAAACTGTGAAAACTAAAGAAGTAAGCAACAACACTCTTGCTGAGGGAATAGTTAAAATAATTACAAGATAAGTAATGAAACTCTGAGGGTCTTATTTTTCCAAACATGAGCGTTACTGTAATCTTGTTAACATGCTGTTTTCAAGAATATACTAAAATAACGGTTGCAGAAACACTGACTCTTGTGTTAAAACACCCATGAATACTGAATATAAACCACCTACTTTGTGATCACCTATGTCTGTTCAACCAGCTTTACTCTGATGATATCTGAAATTCTCTTATTTTAATGACTGTTGCTAATGATTAAAACTGGTATTGCTTGAGCTGTTTTACTGGCTACTTCTTGAGACAGTATGGACTGCCAACTTTTTACAGGTCAGGATTTGAATTGCTTAGAGTAATCAATTTGTGTATCTGTCTACATCATTGGAAGAGATTCAATTTGGCTATGTATTACAGAACAGATGAGGATCTGATAGTTAACTACCTTGTTTTCAGAGCACCATTTAATGATTTACCGTATTGACATAGTGCCATTTTTATGCCAAATACAACATTTGGGGTCATTGTATTATTGGACAACTGCAGAGACTTGAAGTTTGAATTTAGACCTGGATGATGTGGGTTTTATTTCTAGGATTTTTATTGGCTTTTTGTATGTCTGGAGACAAATCACATCTGTCTCCCAGAAGTGAAAATGAAGCTAATGATAGTGATTTCCTCCATTAAACACCTTCAGATCGCTAATCCAAGCCATTATTTAAGAGTTAAGTATTACTTATTACTAAACTCCCCACTTCAACAATGATTCCTGTGCAGAATGTAAGCTTGGAGCGCATGCTTGACTGACTTCCTAAATTGAAATAGACTGAAGCATATGTTTAACATCTGTCTTTAATTGTGGACCTATAGATGGAAAAGAAGCCGTGAAGCATTTCGAGTCTCAAATATCTAAATTAGCTTTTTTTTCCAGCACACACCAAAACTTCTGTTTTGCTCATCCTCAGGGGAATATTTCAAAGCTCATCTTTCTCAGCAGTCTTTTCCAAGATGAGCAGTGTTCTCTGCCTGAGAGGAGTTTTATTAGCACAATGAGTTTGTGAATGAATTTAACTGCTTATAGATAACTTGCTTGTCTCTCCATTTATTTTTAATTGGGTAGTTTTATAGTATTTGTGGTTTTTTTCTTTGGATTTCATCCATATGATTCCACTTAACTATTTGTTAACTCTTCTTTGACTTTTAATTGATTGAGTTGATACTGGTTTATCTTGGATGTCTCACTTCTAGAGCTATGATCATGACAACACCTGGCTCTGTTTTGTCTGGTCACCTCTTATACTGAAATATTTTATCCCAGATAATCATCCCTAGCATTACTTTTGTTGCACAGATTATGAAGTTCTGAACACCTTCATTCACTTCTGCAGTTATAGATAATATACAAGGTATTTTCTGCCCTGCTCATATGAGAATGGAAGATTTCAGCAGTTCACACTACCAAAAAATAGAAAGGTCCAAGCTACAGTGTGTGTTTGCACCCCTTGTTACAAAACAGAAGCTGCTTGGGCTTACAGATGTTACTGAGTTAGCTGCATGATCCACGCACACAGGGGTTCTGTGCTTCAGTGCTACTCATTACAGCATTGTGCTATGTGTGAGGTATTTTGCTGTTGATTTTGAGCATGTGGCAAATTGAGACTGAGTTTGCACCAGCCACTTCAGACAGGAGAGAAGAATGAGGCTGAGCGCTGTTATGATACATCTAGATGTAGCTGCATAATTTATTTCTGGTCTCCAGGTGAAAGTCTTAAAATAATTGTTTAAAGACTGGAACACATTTTGTGCATAATCAGCGTTCTTTAAGAATTTCATGTCTGTAATGGAATGTGTTTCAGTGAGACATTATAATAAATAAAGATGAAATACCAGTATAGTGGGTCTTGAGTGGTTCAAGGTTTACAATAGAAAGATTGAAATCATATTTAATTTGAATCTAAATTGAATGGAATCACTGAAAATTGGAAAGTAGCTGTCATCTGTGCTTTCAGGAATGACTGATGTGCTTGCTGTGTTTGCCAGCCTTTATGAAAGGAATTTACTGCTGCCTTTGACTATTTTGAAAGTACTAATCTAATTGGTAAGTGGGTAGAAACGTACAGACCATCGTGCTGCTTACTTAGTAAATGAATGTTTTTTTTCTGAGGATTGCTATATGGAAGCAGAGTACAATAAAGCTTATTAAAGTTGCTGTAATATAACAAAGAGATGAAATGCGTTATCTTCAATGTGACAGCTACATTTTGTTCTCTGGGGAGTGTTTTGAAACATTTTTTCCCTACCAGAAAAAAAAAGCTTCTGGTCTGGCACACTGAAGTTTCACATACGAAGTAATGCTGTAAAATTAGTAGACCTCATCATGAATAATTTGGGATTTCTAATTTCATCTGAGGCTTGTTTTCACAAATAAAGTTAACAATAAGCTTAATGATAAATTTATTTGAATGAAAGAATAGGCTTTTTTGTCTTCCTCGAACTACCAGGAACAAGTATAAAAATTAGATGAAAGAAAGAGCCAAAATTTAAATAATCAGTATTACTTACTTCTGTCCAGACCACCCAGTAATTATGTGACCAAGAAAACTGGTGTGGATCACAAAGAATGGTTTGAGACTATCTAGTGACCAGAGGTATTCCCTGTGCAGTGTGATTACTGAGAGCACTTAGTGGCCTCATCTGGACTGAAGCACATGCTTGTGCTCTTAAATGTGCCAGCTATCAATTTATAAGGAAGAGAAGTCTTGATTTACACCTATGATAAGTAATGCAATATGAAGTGAGGATATACAAATAGTAATGGTTCTCCAAACCAGTCTAGCAACTCCTTATTACAAAATGAAGGAAATGGGAATCAACTAGAAGCCCATAAAATCTGTGGATCTGTTGCAACAAAAAAAAAAGTCTATAAATGTCTTTTTTGACCAAAAAAAAAAAAAAAACTCCCATACTTATTGTGCTGCCTTCTACACTATGGAGGTCTTCTACAGAAGGACCATCCCCAGAGTGCATTCATGTTGGGGAGCAGAGGACTGCAGAGTCAAAGCTCACCTGCATGCAGGACAAAGGCCACTGACATTAAACACGAAGTCTCAAATGAGAAGAATTCAAGTTCTGTGCCTGCTGATATGGCTGGTTCCTCATTTGGAAGACTTAAAAGTTTCCTTTCAGAATACTAAAATTGCCGAAACTCTTTCAGAAACACAAGAGAGTTTAATTACATGAATTACAGGCAATGTGAGAGAAATCCTGATTGGGGCCACCATGGGCTGATGAGATGAAATAGTAACAGTAAATTCCTAAACCACCTATTCAAATCTCATGATAAATTCTATTTTTTTTTAATTACTATCTTATAATCCGCAGTCCTTGGGTACCAAGCTGCAGCACACACCAGCAGGCTGTGAAATCTGTGTTACTGTGGGTGAGTGGCTGGAGGTCAGCGCTCTTCCATTTGTTTGTGTGCCACATGGCTTGTTGAACTCTCTAGGAAGATCATTACTATCAATAATTATTTATTTACTCTGCACACCGGAATTTTTCTTAGTGACATGAATGTTGGTTGGCTGCCAGGTCCTCTGATTAATTTAGTTAACTAAGATAAGCACAGAGCTAGGCTTCCCAGTATTTGCAAGGCAAGTCATTTGACATATCTCAAAACTGACATATCTATTGTCCATATAATAACAAGTTGCACATAGGTTATTTTTTTTGTGCCTTGTGGTACTGATATCACTTTCTGCAACAAGGTGATCTGCGAAGCCTGAAAGTCTGTTCCTGCTCTGTCCAGGATAACGTTAATGTCAGGATACATGATTTTAAATGTGAGAGTAGTCCAGTTGGAAGTCAATAAGGACATTTCTGCCTCTAAGCCTGTATGTAAATGTGCAGGAGAAAAGCCCTAATAATTAGGTAGGTGTGTGTATAAATATTTTTACTCATATTCGTGCACATACACGTATAAAGTTTTATGCAGCAATAGCTACAGAATGTATTAATATTTAATATTCAAAAGAGAGAGCAAGCAGAAAATATACTGTCCCGAAGTAGCCTGCATAGCAAACATGCAAATAAATGAAAATCAGGCTTGGGAAACTTGGCAAATATTTGAATTCTCTTTTGGATCCTCTGTATTCTGAGCATGTAACTGTAGCTTTGTTTTTTATGTTCTCTGAGCCCTGCATGCTTTGGTACCCAGAACAGCAGTAAATTGAGTGTCTGACAGGTCCTGAAATCCATGTTCTGTTGCTTTCAGGTTGAATACCTTCTGAAATCAATGAAAGAAAATGTACAGTCTTTATACATGTTTAATGTATTTCTACAAGAAAAGGTCAAATGAAGTGGAACGTATCATTTCTGGCAATCTCGTGTTTGTGGTGGCAGATGGGAATTATGATGATCAGGTCATGCTGGTAGGTTGTACTGTTGTTGAAATGGGGAGAAATATCTGTGCCTCAGTGAGAGCAGGAGGGAAGATGCAGTAATGTCATAAATATCAAGAGTATATTAACTTCTGCACCTAACCTACCCCTTTCACATTCAGCCATGCTCTATTTAATTACTTTCATGTTGAACCAGAAGGTTTATTTTCACCAATTTAAGCATCACAGTCCTATTTTATATTACTTGGTACATACATAAGGCTACAGCAGGGGTCTCTAGGCGTGTGTATGTGTGCACGCACCCATGTGCTTAAGGCATCTTCCTCTGGATGGCAATAACATCTAAAACATCTGCTTCTTAGCATAGTGCTTGGTGAAAAGTGTGTCAAGTAATGTGATACCTAGTCTATGTGTGGAATCAAATTGACTTTAACAATACAAAAAATAAAATATGAAGGTAACTAAAAGCTACCCTCTAATTTCATTTAATAGTAATTTTAGCAACTAACAGAAGTGGTACAATGTATTTTTTGTTTGCTTGTTTGCTTTAATTAATAGTTTGTTGTGGCTTGTGTTCTTTCTGCAAAAAAAAAAAGAAATTCCCACATCTTCAGGTTGTAGCAAGTTCCCTGAAGACAATGATGATGTATGAAGTGAAAATTCAAGAACTAATTTTGCATTATTGGATGATTTGGGGATTGGCAAGGTCGCAAAATTAACAGTTATTGACAAAAGATGATGAATGTTATGAAGTTTTGTCTATTTTAGATACTGATTATGTGAGTAGAGAGAACTAAATGGAAAACAACCAGATCTGGAAAATGAAAGCCTTCTGAAAGCAAGCAATTTGGTTGTCAATGACTCACATTTCCACATTTTTAAATTTGGGGTCCAGTTCAGTTTGCTCAGTTTTGCTTTCAGTTTTTAGATTCAAATTGGAGCTAAGCCTATCTGTAAAAGCTTAGGGTCCCTGCTAAGAAATTTATGCTTAGCTGCAGTTGTGTCCAGGCTTCTTATGTTGTAGAGATAGGACCTCTTCTGAGATGTAACAAACCATGTTACAGGGTGGACAGCTGGCAATTTTTCCAATCCATCAAATTTTGCACTTTGGATGTTGCAGCATATCCCCTGGATAAGCAAAAATAGTTTGATAGCATGCCCTATTTATTTGGGGAACCAAATCCTCTTAGGAGGGGAAATGTGTTTTCTCTGACAGGCCCACTCCATCAATGTACAAATATAAGCTTCTTTTATCTTTAGCAACTGTTGTGGAGAAACCTCTGGCTGCCCCCTCCTCTGCCTGCACCAACAAATGGCATTATGCTGCTCAGCAGGTGTGATGGATGAAGCAGAACAGACAACAGTCCACAAATCTCAGGTTGAATCTTTTATTTTGTATTGAAAATTATTTCACTTGCATAAAATGAAAAAGGAAATGTTTTGCTTCCTTTGAAACTTCTGTAAGGTTTCACCTGGTATGATTTGTTAGGGTGAGGGATGTACCATCTGATCTACTTCATTCTGCTGACAAAAGGCCGGAATCTGACTGATACTTAACATAGAATATCCCAAGTTGGAAGAGACCCATACCAAACATTGAGTCCGTCTCCTGACTTCACACAGGACCACCCAAAAATCAGACAGTATGTCTGAGAGTGGTGTCCAGATGCTTCTTGAGCTCCAGCAGCTCAGTGCTGTGACCACTGCCCTGGGGAGCCTGTCACTGAGTAGATTCCAAATTTAATACCCAAATCCTTGTTTTGCAGACTTGGTTGGTTTAGCTATTGTAGAAAAACTTGAAGGCCTTATAGTCTGAGAGATCTGATAACTGAACGATTCTCTTAAGGATAGTCAGGGAGAGGACAGATCTTAAAATGACATCCAAATTCTATGCATTTGTAGTAATAGTCTGCATATCTGGCTTTCTCTAGATGGACTGCAGTGCAGTTCAGGAGTGGGAAAGTGTCCAATCCATTTCTAGAGAACATCTAGAGTATGTTCTCCTTCAGCCCCATTCCTTCAGTGTTAGCTACTTCTGCTGCAGGTGACCGTGCTGCATAGGATTTTGTGACTGCTTATGATTGTGAATGGGCATACCAGGGCTTTCCAGACAGCTTGTAACCACTGGTAGTTTTTAAAGAACTCGTGCAAAACAACATAAAGATCATATCATTGGAAGTGAAACCATTTACTCATCTCACTGGAACACTGAGTTCCCCATCTCTTTGAGGCTTAGTTGGTACCTTAATTCCAGCTTAAGTGGTATGAAGGGCTTTGCACTAAAGGCATTCAACATATATCTCATTGAAATTAAAAATAAAGAAAAAAAGAGCTTCAAGATTTCACTTAAGCTAAATAGGATACTTTAGGGGAGTCATCCTTTGTCAACTTATGTGGCCAAAATGTACAATCCTGTGCTTTCTTCCCTGTAAGTGGATCTGTTTTGTGCTGATGTACTCTGTGGTACTCATGTACGGTCATGTTTCATTATCTTGGTTGGATTTTAATGGTAAGGGAACTGGATTTGATCCAAAACATAACGTAGTCAAAACATGTCTTGCAGATGGCTGGTGATTATTTCATAAAATGGTAGCACTGAGGTCTCTGCCAGGTGGGGTAACTAAAATAGGGGAAAACCCTGGGCATCATGCAGCCTGGATGAGACGGTACTGCCTTGACAAGATTTTGGAAATAAGTCTTCTTAGGTATTGTGGCTCAATTTTTTTTTTCCTCCTTTGTATTGACATTGTCTCACTTTGGACTGCAACCTGTGGTAACCTTACTAACTTCTTTTCTTGTTGTTCTAGTAGTCCATATTTTTGTGAACAGAAGGGTTCAAAGACACTCTTTAATAGTATTAGGTTTTCATAGGAGGTTATTAAGGGTAGGTGATTTTCAGAAGTTCTTTACTTGAATGTTTATTCTGTCAAACCCTAAATGGCTTAAAATGTTCCAGTTTCTCACACATGCTATCCCTGAAAATTTACTTTTTCTTTTTTCCCCAAGCCCCTGACCCTCACATTAGGATTCATAAGGTCTCATTTGAAACAAATTACTTTTAAAACCAAAGCTCTTTTCAGCCCCGGGAGATGTACATGATTAGAGAGTTACTAAGCACTTCAACGCAATCATTCAGGCTGTAGGAAAGAAATATATTAATGGGAAGAGATCAGCAAGAATCAATAATTTGCTGGAAGACCTCAGAGAGAGGGAAAATAAGTCCCTCTGGCTTTTAATTTTGGAATCAGCATTAAGATGTGCTGAGTGCTCGTGATCCTCATGGGATTTGCCTTCCCTTATTAACAGCAGATAGGATGATTTTGTTTGTAAAAAGTGCACGTGACAAGGAGGGAGGAAAAGTCAAATCTGTAATTCTTGAAATGGCTTAAAAACGCTGAGCTGATTACGTGTTTTCAGTATTGCATAAATGAAACTTGTTAAGGTAAGCAGAACACACTGCCCTGTGGCTGTGAACTTTGGGTGACATAACAAAAATAAACGGATGCTTTCTTCTCCCGGTTCAATTATCAGAATGATCCAGTAATGACGTGTCTCATGTAAGGTAGTTTGGAGTTTTCTGAGAGTGCATTTCCCAGTGCTTCCACAGCTGTAATGATTATTTGATAACAGAATTCGACTTGAATTTTCTAGTCTGGGCCACAGTGCTGAAATGAGATTGCTGTAATTTGTGCCTTATTGCAGGGGATCTATTCATGCACACCCCCACACAAATATATATGCACATACATATGCACATACAAGTATACGATACATGCATGTTTACATATATAAAATGTTGTAATGTTGTGGTTGGATGTCTTTGGCCCCCAGAAGAACATTCTAGCACAAAGAAATTACATAAGTACTGCAGTGATTTCCGTGATTTCCATCTTTGATATTCTGTGTTTCTGCATACATAGTGGATGTGTATGCTACAAGCAGTAATTTATCCTGTCACCATGTCGTGATGAAAAAAAAAATTATTCCCCTATTTACAGATAATGCAGTGAGAAACAGAAAAATTAAGGACTCTCTTGACGTCATTTGCTGGTCTGTGACAGTCAGTACTGGAAAATAAGAATGACTGAATACCATTTCACTATCTTAAATGTCAGAGAATCACAGAATGGATTAGGTTGGAAGGAATCTTAAAGATAATCTAGTTCTAACCCCTCTACTGCAGATGGGATTGCTCCCACCAGATCTGGCTGCCCAGAGCCCCATCCAACCTGGCCTTGAACTCCTCCAGGGATGGTGCATCCACAGCTTCTCTGGGCAGCAATGGCAGGGCCGCACCACTCTCCAATTAAATAATTTCTCCCTAATATCTAATCAAAATGTCCTCTTTTTTTAGTTTAAAGCCATTCCACCTTGTTCCTGTCATTATCAGACCATGTAAAAAGTCGGTCCCCCTCCTGATTTTATAGCCTGCCCTCAAGTACTGGAAGTCCACAGCGAGATCTCCCTGCAGCCTTCTCTACTCCAGGCTGAATAAGCCCAGCTCCCTCAGCCTTTGTTCATAGGAGAGGTGCTCCAGCCCTCTGATCATCTTCATGGCCCTCCTCTGGACTCACTCCCAACAGCTCCACATCCCTTCTGTGCTGGGGGCCCCAGGCCTGGATGCAGTACTCCTGATGGGGGCTCACAAGGGCAGAGTAGGGGGGACAGTCCCCTCCCTCACCCTGCTGCCATCCCTCTGTTGATGCAGCCCAGGATACTGTTGGCCTTCCAGGCTGCAAGCACACACAACTGTAAGCCCTAACTGTATAAGCCCTTCTATACATAAGCAGAGTTCTGCATTCTCTTTTTCAAGAAATCCATTTGTAACATACTGAAATGATGTTACAGACTCTTCCTGCTGTCAGGAGTGACACAAGAATTTCTGGATTCTGGTCTAATCTCCCCTTATCATGAAATTATTCAAATACACAGTCTGAGTTGTTTTTATCTCCTTTCTAATCCTCTTGTTGGATATGACTATAGGTTACTTATCTCACTGCTGACAACTTCTTATAGGTCTATCTGGTGCAAAGTCGCCAACCACTAGACCAGGCTGCCCAGAGCCACGTCCAGCCTGGCCTTGAATGCCTCCAGGGACGGGGCATCCACAACCTCCTTGGGCAACCTGTTCCAGTGCGTCACCACCCTCTGAGTGAAAAAGGTTGCCCAGGGAGGTTGTGGATGCCCCGTCCCTGGAGGCATTCAAGGCCAGGCTGGACGTGGCTCTGGGCAGCCTGGTCTAGTGGTTGGCGACCCTGCACTTGGCAGGGGGGTTGAGACTTGATGACCTTTGAGGTCCTTTTCAACCCAAGCCATTCTATGATTCTATCTGTACTGGAGCAAGTGTTTCTATGAATACACACACATTGATTTTATATATTTTTTTTATTCTCTTCTGAGTTGTTTCTTAGATTTGACCTGACCTGGCATGATATCACTTTTCCCCCAGTTGGCAAAATGATCACCATTAAAATAGCAGCTAGTGTAACTAATACATGTAAAGTTCATATTTTATCTAAAAGTATAGAAGTACATAGGAGGTTACACAAAATGACTACAAAGTTTGCATGTTTGATTTATCTCCATAACGAACACCAATCAGCTGTGATGTGGGAGGCTCTATGTGACTTGATGTTGTATTGGATGCGTGGCTTTTGCAAAAGCTCAAAGAAAGATTTTTATATGTAAAAGTTCAAGAAGGATTTAGGTAGAAAAAATGAGAGAGTGTTTACTGGGCTTTGGCCAGGAATATGGAATAAAACTCATTAATTATCAAATCTTGCTGCACAACCTCTGGCTAAAATAACAGATAAGAAATGAGATTTTAGAAAACTCCTGACCTAAACAGAGACATTACAGTATTATTTTTGTAGTGCTCAAACACCTCAAGGCAGTAACAAATTAGTGACTGCTAATTGCAACGTTAGAGATCCAGGTTCACAGGAATACTTGGTCATTTTACACTCTACCAAGACCACAGTGAGCTCAGAGATTCCACTGATGAAAAGTTTCAGCATCACCTTTGGGCTGGGTCTTCATCCTTAGACTCCTTGTGCATTCACCTGTAACCACTGTTCTCAACTGTAACCTTTATTTGTATATTTATTACTACACAGAGGAGTTCATTTTTGGATAGCAGAATGTAACTTTTGTTGCATTCTCTGTGCCCTGCAGTTACTTTCTCCCTCCGAAGAGTATTAATGTCAATCTTTGACCATCTCTACAGTGCCCCATGTTTTAGCTGTGTGGTTTTTTTTTTTTTTTAACACTTAATATCACTTTGCATTACATTCACTTAAAAATCAGAATGCATCCTGATGACCAAATTAAGCCTAATGACTCTTCTTGTAGCCAGAGAATATCAAATCAATGAGAGGACATGAAGGAGGCATGAATCCTATTTTTGGACTTGAATATAATAAATTAGAACATGTGTCACAGGTTAGGATTACTGAGTCAAAGCTAAATCTCATGAACAAGAACTTAGGAGCTCCAGAGTCTTAAAGTAATTTGATTACTAAGGAAGTGGAAAGAAATCAATAAAAAGCTACTCATCCATTTTCAGACACTATGCTTTGTTTTAGTCGGTAGCTTCCTGGCCAAGCTTCTGGTATTTTTCATACTGGTGTTTTTCTTTAAATATAAATATGTTTTCTGTTTGGCCCTGTATTATTCATTGAGAGCTTTGACTTATGTTGTCTGTTATCATCAGTCTGCTGAGATTAATGGACAACCTGATAACTTAATAGATGTTTTGGCAGACATGTTTTTTGTATGTTGTAGTTCAAAGGTATTTACTTGTTCTTTTCCATAAATGCTGTTTCTTCCCGTTTTTCCCATTTCCTAAGAACACATGCATGTGCACAGATGAAACCCTTGATGTCCAGTGGGAAGACAGTTACTACTGCACACTTCACTGATACAGATCAGGTGTACTCAAATAGTTTTATTAAGTGTATTCTGAGCAAGCTGTTACACTTACAGTCCATAACTAATCAGAATTCTGAGGAAGGTAAAGTAGGGTATGTAAGGTTATACAACCTGTCTTATTGACGCATCAGTTGCAGGTTTGGGTCCAAGGCATTGCACTCTGGGCAGATCTCAGGCCAGCTGAGAAGGAGATCCAAAAGCTATCCTCCAGCATCCTGACTATATACTCACTTCACATATGATTTCTTATGATAAGCAGGAGGTATTAAGTTACAAGGTCTGCAAACTGAGATATAAGCATGCGTATGGAAAACACGACTTGCAAAAAGGATGAGAAACTTCTGTTGTTTCCTTAAGACTTCACTTTTAGTTTCCAAAAACATGAGGGATTGTTTCTGTGTTAATCATCATCACATGGTTTTATATTTTCTGTGTCTTTGCCAAAGGTGTTATTCTCTCTTTTCCTTGTTTGTTTCTGGTCAAAGCTCAGGATCTTGATGTGAGTACTGGGCCACATATGATTAGGCATAGGTAAGGCAAGTGGAGTGACAGAAGCATAGCTAAGGCCTTGTCCGACCTGCATGTGCCTCACCACCTTCTCAGTGAAAAATTTCTTCCTAACATCTAATCAAAATCTCCCCTCTTTTAGTTTAAAGCCAGTCCCCTTCCTCATATCACTATCTGCCCACGTAAAAAGTCAGTCTCCCTCCTGTTTTATAAGCTCCCTTTAAGTACTGGAAGGCCACGGTGGGGTCGTCCCCCCTGAGCCTCCTCATCTTCAAGCTAAACAAGCCCAGCTCCCCTGAGCCTTTTTTTCAGAGGAGAGGTGCTCCAGCCCTCTGATGATCTTTGTGGCCTGTCTCTGGACCCACTCTAAAATCTCTGCATCCTTCTTGTGCCGGGGGACCAGGCTACTACGCAGTACAGTAGATGGGGCCACATGAGTCCAGAGTAGAGGGGGGCAATCACCTCTCTTGCCCTGCTGCCACCCCTCTCTGGATGCAACCTAGTATACTGTTGGTCTTCTGGTCTGCAAGTGCACACTGCTGGCTCATGTCCAGCTTTTCTATAAGAACCCCCCCAAGTTCATATCTGCAGGCCTGCTCTCAGTGAGTTTTTTTCCCAGTCTGTACTCATATCTGGGATTGCCACAATCCAAGTACAATACCTTGCTGTTGGCCTTGCTGAACAAGGAGAAGGAGGAATGGCTTTAAACTGGAAGAGGACAGATTTAGGTTAGATGTTAGGAGCAAGAAATTCTTTACTCAGAAGGTGGTGAGGCACTCACCAGAGAACTCACTGCCCAGAGAACTTGTGGATGCCCCATCCTTGGAAGCATTCAAGACCAGGCTGGATGGGGGCCATGGGCAGTCTCATCTAGAGATTGGCAACCCCGCCTGTCGCGGGTGGGGCGAAACTGGATGATATTCAACGTCCCTTCCAACCTAAGCCATTTTATGTCATCTGGCCCCATTGACTTATACACATTTTGACTTATGAGGCAGTCTTGTATTTGCTCCTCTTTTACAGTGGGAGGGATTTTGCTCTCCTGACCCCCAGCTAAAGTTTCAAGCATGTGAGAGGCATGGGAACTCAGACTGCCCATGAAGACTAAGGCAAAGAACTCACTGAGTAACTCAGCCTTCTCCATCTCTCTGTTAGCGAGTTCTCTGTTTTCATTTATCGGGGGGGGGGTTGTAGATACGCTCTTCTTGATCTGTCTCTTCTGACCAATGTACCTGTAGAATCCCTTCTAACAATATTTTTCACATCCCTCCTGATCAGCTGATAAGAGTTTTGCTGCAATGCTCTTAGTAAAATGCAGCCCTCAATCTCCCACATGCAGAAGAAAATTGTTGAAAAACTGCATTCCTTGAAATACATTTGTATGAGAATATAGGATAAAAATAGGTATCCATGGTAATTTTCAGGAGGAAAAAATTGATAGTTTAGGTAGATAAGTATAAAAACTATGCTGATAGAATTCCAGTCTGAATTTTAAGTTGCTCTTTATGCTTGCGATTTGTCATTCAAAACTAATTTCACTTGGAAAAGCACTTTTTTTGTGCTCCTCAAAAGTAAAAACTTTCAGCTGTAGAGGGGAATATGAAGAGCTTGATATAGCACAGCATGAGATCTTCTAATAACTTATTCAGACTAGGAAGTTCTCAGTAGTAGAGATCTGTAAATGTATGGAGTACTTCAGTTTGGTCAAATTAAGTAATAATTTCAAAGTAAAGCTTTCAGGAATTTATGAAGATTGTATTTTTCTGTATGTTTCTGTAGAAGTGAACTCCTGAGAAGCAATGTGGGAGAAAAACACATTGTTTTTCTTTCCCCAAAAAGGAAAATCTGTCACATTTTTTTCTTACTGCACTGAAAGTCAGAATGAGGTCAATAGAAAAGTT
This sequence comes from Numida meleagris, assembly GCF_002078875.1. NCBI lineage: Eukaryota > Metazoa > Chordata > Aves > Galliformes > Numididae > Numida > Numida meleagris. Next base: position 39,704,513 of record NC_034413.1, on the reverse strand, counting down.
CTTCGACATGAATAAAAAAGGTGAAACAATCTTTTTTCCTAAAAGCTTTCTTAATCTGTTTTAGGAGGAGTGCAAGTGGAGGGAACGCAACTGATTGCTGAATGTAATGCGTATAATGGCATTCAGAGTCAATATTTCTCAAACTCAGGGAATTTCTGAAAGTCTCGGCAACTGGCAGAGAGTAGTATTAGAAGAGTTGGACACTGAAAGTCTTTGTTCAGGGGTATAAAATGAGAGAATAGGGAGATTTTGTGCTGCATGAGTAAGGTTAAGTTCAGGACAATGATCTTGTGCATACCGCTTGTAGATCTACAATTCATCTGTCTTTGGAATTATTGCAGCTAAGTAAAGCTTTCTAAAATTGATGTGTCTTTTAAGTAATCTCCTTATAGTCTACTGAAATCTGGGGATGACTTGGAGAATCTGTGCTAAGAGATTTGAGGGAATGACATGATATACTACCACTGTAAAAACAAAATTCACTAATTTTGAAATGAGAGTAGCCACCAGGTAAGGTCGAAATGTGCTCACTTGCTAAAATAGCTTTCTTACTAACCATGATTGGTGTGCTTGTTTGCTCACTTACAGTGAAATTGTTTAGCATAGAATCAAATTTCTCCAGTTCCAGGAATTTCTAAAACAGATTCCATAGTGGATTATGGATTTTTTGCCTGACTATCTTTGTTAGACTGTCCAGTATAGGAGTGAGTAGGGTATAAGCCATAAATGTTTCTCCTTAAATTTTGACAGATACTAAAGTATGACTCATTTTTGTAGTTAATCTTTTTATTTTTTCCTACCACTCCTCTTTTCTCTAATTTTCTTTTTTCTTTTTGATTTCAAACTTATAGACCTACAAGCTGACTGACTCAGTGTGCAGAATGTCTTCCTATTCCTGTATCTTTAAAAGCCTATTTTTCAGCAAAATTGTTATATGCTTCAGTGTTTCTTTCCTGACACCACTGCACAGTGTAGCGTAATAAAGCTGATGGACTTAATTTAAAACTTGGAGCAAAGTCACTGTAGTTTTGTTAGTTGAAGTCTGGCTTTTCCCTTTTAGATGGGAGACATAAAACATAAGTGAAAAAGGTAGTTATAATATTTATGAATAAACACTTTTCTAATAAATTGATGCCACCTTAATATGTTAATAAACAACACACCTATTATTAGCAGTATTGAAACAATAACATTTCTGAAGAGGAATTGTCATTCTGTTTCCTTTCCTACCAGACTCAAGGTACAAGCCTATTCTTTCTTGTAAACATATGTGCTGTTAATCTACCTGCCTACACCAAGTATTTCAGATATGGGCCTGATGGAGTGTCCAGAGTCTAGTGGGTTGTCTGTTTTATTTTTTGATTTTTTTATTATTATCACTGTAAGATAATTCCAGATAATCAGTTTTGTAACACATAATATACTACTTGCAATTATCTTTGACATAGGATCATAGTTAAGGTTTTTCCATAACTGTGTTAGGGCTGGACCACTTCTCCTATGAAGACAGGCTTAAGGAATTGGGCTTGTTCAGTCTGGAGAAGAGGAGGCTGAGGGGAGATCTCATTATGGCCTTCCAATATTTAAAGGGAGATTATAAACAGGAAGGAAATCAACTTTTTGCATGGGTAGATAGCGATAGAACAAGGTGGAATGGTTTCAAACTAAAGGAGGGAAGATTTAGATTAGATTTCAAGGGGAAGTTTTTCATTGAGAGAGTGGTGAGGTGCTGGCACAGGTTGCCCAGAGAGATTGTGAATGCCGTGTTCCTGGAGGTGTTCAAGGCCAGGCTGGATGGTGCCCTGGGCAACCTAACGTAGTACTCAATCTAGCGCTTGGCAATCTTGCCTTCAGCAGGAGGGTTGGAACTTGGTGATCCTTGAGGCCCCCTCCAATCCAAGCCATTCTGTCATTCTATGAACAGCATGAAGATGCATCAGGGGAGGGTCAGCTGAGTGTTGGGAAAAGATTTTTCACCAAAGGGCAGTGGGCATGGCCCCAAGCTGCAGGAGCTCAAGAGGTGTTTGAATAAAGCTCTTAAACACAGACTGGTTTTTGGATGGTCTTGTGTGGAGCCAGGAATTGGACTTGATGATTCTTGTTGATCCCTTCCAGCTTGGGATATTCTATGATGATGTATGCATTACTAGTCTTTTTCCTTATGGAAAGAGAGTTTATAAATCAGAATAGTAGATCCTGTTTTGTGCTCACAGCATAACACCCTGCTACTGAATGGTTTTCATTAGACTCTTGGCTCCCATCACTAGTCTTTCTTACCTTTGAGGTCTAGGTTTTCTGCACCACCTTTGCTGACATGTTTCTAAGTTTGCTGTCTTTTAAGGATATCAGTTAAAACCTGGTTTTGAATTAATTAACCAGTTAACTCAGATGTTAATTAAAAATTACTCTGTTTATGTTGCCATTCTTATTTACATGAATTTTGGAAAGCAATGAAAATATGTATATATATCCTTGTCATGGAGCACCTGCTAAAAATCAAGTTGAAAATTCATATGGTTAAACAAGACTGGCTGTATTAAGATTTTTTGCAAACCTCTCTGATCTCTATGGATCTGAATGTATAATTTTCATTAATACTGATAGAAGTCATGGGCTTTAGCTCAAGGACATAAGATCCAATGCAAAATTATTCATAAAAGGAACTTCATAATTAGCATTCCAGGCAGCACGTTATTGAAAACTTATGGCTGTTTAATCCCTCTTTTGGATGTAATGGAAATCTTTTCATTATGTTTTGGGCTGCATTCACTGGGAGAAATGGTTACAGAGGGAATTCTTAAAAAGAGAAGTTTATCTTCAGTCACTAGCTGTCATAATAATTAGTTGCTTCCTCCATCCATCCATCAGGTTCACAAGACAAGTATGAAATGGGATTTCTGCAGAGATTTCTTTTCTGTTAATCCTGTTTCTTGCTTTTTTACTAAGAAATTCTGTTGCCTGAAATTTAAATAAAATGATTTGGTTTTTGAGATTGATAGTGTATACTCATGTGTTAAGTGTTTAGGAGACGGGTACAGACGTATTAGATTGCCCACTAGAGAGATAAAGGATAAATCAAATCCATGACATTCTGACATAGTACGCTGAGGGTTTTTTTTTTTTTTTTTTAGTAACCTGAAACTCAGCTAAGGCATATTTTGCAATTTTTATGTAATTTTTATTAAGTACATCTTTAGTACCTGGAGCTTGTACAAATTATTTTCAGTCAGTTCAGCTTTTGAAGTACTATCTAATACTTGTCCTTTTTCGTTTTGATCAGTGTCTGTATCAGAATGTGAGCTTTGATCTGCTTCTTTCAGACTTCCTGTTCTTTTTAGCCAGATCACCCTTCTGCTTGGGAGAGTGCCTGTCATCTAGTTCATTCACCATATATCATCTTGTAGTCTTGACCTCCGCATCTTTCTTTTGCCCTTCACCAAATCAATATTTGCTCTGTGATAGAAAAAAGATAAAAAAAAAAAAAGGAATCTATCTTTTAGATCAGCTAGTAAAGAAAGGATAAGCATGATAGAGGAAGGAAAAAAGACCCCTTTATACAAGATTGGTTTACTCTCATTGGATCATGACACTGAAAAGCACATATTGCTTTTTACAGTGCATCCTTAATGCAAGTATTCTCCCAAACCCCCTGAGGTGGACAGCTGAGATTTTCACATGTTCTGGCATTGCTAATTTACCTGAACGCTGGAAGTCTTGTTTCAGTTTTCCATCTTTAACTAAAATCATGTTTCTTGTATATCACATAGAGCTAAAATGTATTTTGGTGTGGCAGATCTTGACATCAGAGCTTTGCACTGTGTATGTTACCTGTGCAATTCGTTCGCTGGTCTTACTGAACTAAAATAAATCCATGCCTAGCTCATATTTGAGATAACTTTGGGAAGTGCAGGTGAGATGGAGAATATTGTACTAAGGGTCCCCATGAGTCTTGCTTGCATGAGGTGGTGAAAGAACAGTGAGTAATCTCCTTGGGTTCCTACTTGTTCTCTTGGGTCTAACTGACATTAATAATAACTGTGTCATTTGTATGTATTTAAACTTTGCCAACCTGTACATTATTCACCGGATAAAATGTCAGTTTTACATGAATATCTCTCAAGATAATTACACAATCGCAGAATAGGAAGATAATGGAAAAGTTCATCACAGCACAGATCACCCAAGTGCTGGAACAAATTGAATTCTTGTTTGTGTAGGAGGGAACTTGGCCACATCTGCAGATTTTCACTTTGGTTCAGTCATTTGAACTTTAAAAAAAAAAAAAAACAACAACTGGGCAACTTGTGCAATTAAAAGAATACAAATGATTTTGTGGGCCCAGATCCTGTGGGTGAATTGAGAGATCAGTTTTCAGTTCATCTGACTCTGCATCTCATTTTCAGGCCTTTCTAGGAACTATTTCATGTAGAAGGAAATAGGGTAGCTGAAAGTTTGAACGTTGGACCCTTGTGAAACACATTGTAGAGATCTGTAATAGAAATTAGAAGATTTGTGTGAATGAAATATGAATAGGAACATAAGGATATGGAAGCACCAGAAGAAAAAAATGATAGAAGGGTAGATGAAGCAGGGTTTGATGGCACCTAGATCAACAAGGTCACAGCTCAGTTGCAAAAAGGTTTTCAAGATCCTAGGACTGGGGAAAAAAAAAAAAAAAAAATGCTGAAATGATATGCAGACAGAATCTGTTAAGAGAGAGAACATGGAAGTAAACACCAGGACTGCAACCATCATACACTCAAATAGAGAGACAAAAAATTAAAGAGACAAAAGTCACTGTGTAAATCAGTGATACTGTCTTATTCCATCAGGGGTGGCACTGTGTCTCCCACAGTTTTCTCCTGGAGAAGCTCACAGCCCATGGCATGGACAGGTACACTCTTTGCTGGGTAAAGAACTGGCTGGAGGGCTGGGCCCAGAGAGTGGTGGTGAATAGAGTGAAATCCAGCTGGCGACCGGTCACGAGTGGTGTTCCCCAGGGGTCGGTGCTGGGGCCTGTCCTCTTCAATATCTTTATTGATGACCCGGATGAGGGCATTGAGTGTACTCTCAGTAAGTTTGCAGATGACACCAAGTTGGCAGGAAGTGTCGATCTGCCGGGGGGTAGCAAAGCCCTACAGAGAGATCTGGACAGGCTGGATCGCTGGGCTGAAGCCAGTGGGATGATGATCAATAAGACAAAGTGCCGGGTCCTGCACTTCGGCCACAGCAACCCCAGGCAACGCTGCAGGGTCGGGACAGAGTGGCTGGAAGATTGTGTAGAGGAAACGGACCTGGGGGTATTGGTCGATGCTCAGCTGAGCATGAGTCAGCAGTGTGCCCAGATGGCCAAGAGGGCCAATGGCATCCTGGCTTGTATCAGAAATAGTGTTGTCAGTAAGAGTAGGGAAGTAATTGTCCCTCTGTACTCAGCCCTGGTGAGGCCCCACCTCGATTACTGTGTCCAGTTTTGGGCCCCTCACTGCAAGAAAGACATTAAGGCCCCAGAGCGTGTTCAGAGAACAGCAATGAAGCTGGTGAGGGGTCTGAAGCACAGGCCTTATGAGGAGCGGCTGAGGGAGCTGGGATTGTTCAGTCTGGAGAAAAGGAGCCTCAAGGGAGACCTTATAGCTCTCTATAACCACCTGAAGGGAGGTTGTAGTGAGCTGGGCATTGGCCTCTTCTCTCTTGTAACTAGTGACAGGATGAGGGGGAATGGCCTCAAGTTGTGCCAGGGGAGATTCAGGCTGGACTTTAGGAAATACTACTACTCCGAAAGAGTGGTCAGGCACTGGAATGGGCTGCTTAGGGAGGTGGTGGACTCACTGACCCTGGAGGTGTTCAAGGAACGTTTAGATGTTGTGTTGAGGGACTTGGTTTAGTGAGAACTGTTGGTGATAGGTGGATGGTTGGAGTGGATGATATTGTAGGTCTTTTCCAACCTTGGTGATTCTATGATTCTGTGAATGGGGGTGTAAAGGTAAGAATCACCAACAGCTCCCCAAAGGCATGCAAAGCATATCCATATTTTGTCTCCATTCCAAGAACAGCCCTGGAGATGTGAAATCTTGGTAGGCAGTATCTCTTCTGCTCAATAAGAATACAAGTTATAATGGATAGACTACTTCAGTGCATGTGTGTTGGTGCCTACAAATGCGTGGGTATGAGAAAATGTGTAATTACTGTTATAATTATTAATTTCAGTAGTTTAGCTTTGTTGCCACAATGTTGCTGCGATATTCAAAGTGAATATTATGAAAGCCTCAAAATTTGTTCTGGTTCTGGTGACCCAGATCTCAGTGCTTGTGTTGATATGTGAAATGTCAGTATGGATTTACCATGTGCAGCAAAAGAAAAATTATCAGGTGCTTGTGCAAGATAGATGGAAATCTTATGGATTCAAGTTTATACCAATTTTTATTTAATTCAGGTTTTTTCTGATAGGACTTGGGTAGGGAGGAGGTCACTGTTGCAAGCAGGTCACTTCCACTGGTACAGATTTTTAAGAGCGTGGCATGCAGGCTCTTGTTCAACATTGGCAAACATGCATAGCTATTGGTGGTGACTATGCTGAGAAATAGTGTTTTATAGCTGAGAATTTGCGCTATCAAATAGTGTTGTGCTCTTTGCAGCTGTTGTAGTTTCCGTGGAAATAAATAGGAGGCATTACTTTCAGAGCGACTCATATACTCACAAGACTGCATCCACACTTTGTTGCCAGTGTTACTATTCCTTTGACAGTCATTTATTACGTGAGCATGTTTTCTTAGAATGCTTTTACATCCTGTGAAGCTACACCTTCCTTTGGCTCATGTATGTTAAACATGAGTAAGAGAAAATGACACATCATATATTACAAAGTTATTGTTGTCACATCATTTAAGGAAAAGTCAACACTGTAATGTGTTGACCCATTTTACTATAAAAACCTGTTTATTTTAAAAATACTTCTTTATTTCAGTGATGCGATAGTGTCTAATTTCAGTATTGTATAATCTCACGTTGAACATGCATTAAACATAGCTGATCCACTACCGTATCACTGGGCATGATTTGTTTACAGCCCTTCTTCATAATCTGTTGTTGTGGGAAGGATAAGTTATTATTTAAAACTTAATTCTCCAGTAACTTCTCAAGATCATTGATTTTTTTTTATCACCATAATTTGAGGAACCTTAGCTGATCATCTAAAGGGAAAAGGGAAAATCAGAAGTACAACCTGGATTACACTGCCAATTAATGAAGCATTTATTTCTAATGAATTAGAAAAATGGGTAGTGCAAGATCCTGAGACTTGGATGAGGCAATGTATTGGGCAGAGAAGCAAATCAAAACCAAACAAACCAAAAACGACCGTAATAAAAATGGCACAATATGTTTTTTGAAATAAAGTTTAGATGCCATTGTGATAGGAATTTTGCCATTGATTATCCCCTCTGTAACTGTCAGCAATAGTGTAGACACTAAAATTATCTGCTTTATGCAAGTATGAACAAATATCAAATAGTTTTGTGGTTACTTGTTTTAGGATATTTTAAGAATTCCATCTGCTCACTTAAAAGCAGAATTTTTAGTTCTACTGGCAGTATAAGGACTCTACCTGAGAATACAAACTCTCAGAATTAGGGTGATATATGGGTCATTAATTAATAAATAATTGAAATTCCACTTTTCTATTGTGGAAGCATGATAGCATAGAGAGTTCAGTATGTCTAAAGCAGATCTATAAAAGACATCTTTGTAATGTCTGTAGTGCTTCTTATGTACTCACCTCACAATTTCATTTAAAAGGTGAGAAAATGTCAGAAGCTAGTTATTTCTCTCACCAGAAAAACAGCATTTTTCTTCTTTCTATTTGGTTGACCATCTCTAATAACAATGACTTTTAAAAGTGAACTCAGAGAGCTAACCTTTTGGGTTGTAGACTTTTCTCCTATTTAGGTGCACTACCATAGAGCTCTCCCTGTGAAATGTATCAAATATGAGACTGAGCTATGCTCAGCTATGCTCCTTGATTATAGTCCTCCAGTTATGTGATAATTATAGGTTGTGATTACAGGTATTGAAATGAATTGCATTTCAGTTGCACTGCTTAATACAATTATGCTGTTACTTGCATGAAATTGTAAAAATGCTTGGAAATACAGAAAATATAGATAGAAAATATGACAGATTGCCTTCTCTTGGAGCTTTCATTTGGGATTCAGTCAACATTGAAAGTAAGGATGTCCTAAAATAAAAATAAGAGCATACAAGTTAAAATATGTGTTCATTCTTTTTAATTAATGAAATGGTTCTGTCTAGCTCCTGCCTAGGATAACAGCATCCTTTTTTTTTTGGTTGTATGTATTGATTGGTGGGTTTGGATATAAACCTGAGGTCGCTGAATTAAGAACTGGGAGATCTATTATTTCAGAACCTCCAGTTGTTCGGAGGCAGTTAATTGCTTGAGCAAAAGTCCCTAAGAGGCTGTCTTTCTTTGGGTACCTGGAAGTTTTATTTGGTTTTGGCATTGTTTCGCTCCCTCAGCTACTTTCAGCATTAGTGCTCTTTTGTTGGAATGACAGATATGTTGGGTGTAAATATAACACACGCATTATCTATTATTTTTCTGGCTATGCTCACTCACTCTCTTCTTTGATGTTCAAGCATGGTGAAGACCATAGCATCATTATTTTTAGCATTTTATTTATATAGTGTGATTGATTGACTATTTTTTCTTTATATAATATTGTCTTATTTGCAAGTATTTTGAAGTCAGCTGTCATTAAAATAAATGAGGGTGCTTTTACATTCATTTGAATGGCAGTTGGTGTCAAAATAAAATTTGTTAGAATCTATTTTACCTTGTAATGAAACTTGTAATGCTATATTTGCTGCGTAACCAAGAACATTATGAAAATTAACCACTGCACCTGCTCAGGATTTAATATTCCTTCTTGCATAAAAATACCTAGCTCAATTCAGTTTTCACCATAGCACCCTAAGACTGGCGTAGCAGACAAAATCTAATCATTTTGATATAAGGCTTCCCTTCTTTAGGAAGCTGAAACAACTGGACATCAAGTTGCAGTCATGTTTTACGAGGTTCATTTAATGGATTTCGATATTTTTTTCTCCCCTGATACCACATTGTGACAAATTTCAGGCCGCTTCAATCTAAATCCATTCAGACAGTAACTCTGAAAATGTGTGTTCAAAAAGAAAGCATCAGCTCAACCTTAAATCTCATGCTGCTGCTACAAAAAAAAAAAAAAAAAAAAGCATTTTGAGGCTAATGAATCCTTTCTCTAAATGAGATGTCACTAAGCAGATATTAGCTATATCAGAGTCATGACAAGTTTTTATATATTTTAATCCCAAGACATGGTTGCTTGCAGCACACTGAAGATTACATAGCATTTCTAAATACATCTAATCCCCAGAGTCACTGAAGCTTGTGACATTTTATAAGTGTTCTTATTAAATCTGCAGAACTTCTGCCTGATGTTGCATTGCCAAACTGCAAGCAGATAACAGTATGGAAGGGCAATGGCATGTTTATGAAGAGACGTGAATAACAGGGAGAACTGAGATGAAACAGAAGTATGCTTTAGAAGCATATCTGTATGTTGTCTTGGGTCAGATTATGTATGTACATATGAGTAGTAAAAAAAAAAATTTAAGGTGAATTATACATAGAATCATGGAATGGCCTGGGTTGAAAAGGACCTCAAAGATCATCTAGTTTCAACCCCCCTGCTGAGTTCAGGATCACCAACCACTAGACCAGGCTGCCCAGAGCCACATCCAGCCTGGCCTTGAATGCCTCCAGGGATGGGGCATCCACAACCTCCTTGGGCAACCTGTTCCAGTGCGTAAACCCATAAATACCTGTTCTAGTATTGAGTCTGACATAGTACATTTGAGATGAACAGAGTACAAGCAGGCTTTGCATCCCATCGGCTTCTGGTGCAGTTCATGGAGAGACTAAGATGCACAGTGTTGTTAACCTAGTTAGCTGGCATGCTGCCAGGCACGGCAGCTTCCTTTATGATGCTTCTTCTCCAGAAGAGCTTTGGAAAGATTGTGGGCAAAACAGAATTTTCTTTTAAATGGTGCCTTTGCAATACAATCAACAAAGATTTGGAGTTTAAGATCATTTTTTCTAGACTTCATTTTCTATGTTTTTATTATAACAGCATTTTCATTTTTCTGTTAAGATGAAATAGATATCCTTATGTCTTGCATTGCTGGTGCCTACTCTTTTTTTTATGGATTTGTGCATGCTGTGCCTGTAGGAAGGATCATTTCTTTTCATATTTCTGCATGTAAAACAATGGTTTCACTACCCTCTACCTTCCAAGGTGGCTACTTTTCCCCTTTATTTTTCAAAGTACTCTTCAGTTTTCTTCTGCTGGGTAGTTATGCTTGTTTGGTTTATGATAAAACTTTGGAAGCTGTAGAAGTATCTTGCATCTCTTCTAACTCCAAAGGGTTTGTCCAGTGATTAGTTCTGCTTCCCGTCATTTCTTGGGACAGGTTGTGTATTTTGTTGATCTATGGCTATGCCCTTTATTACTGCAGCTTTTCCTTTTCAGTCTGCTTTTAAACTGTAAACAAAGGAATACAACTCTTCATATCATGATCCAAATGACACTTACTGCAACTCCACAGATTTTGCTCCAGTTCTACTAAGATCTCCCCAATCTCTTTAGTTCCTCTGAATTCCAGCTTTAGTCCTTTTCCTCTTACTTTCACTCTTAGTAAGACCTCAATAGCCCATGATATGGAATTGTTGGTCTTTGTTTTTTAATTGACTTGTAGTTGGGGTTTCTGCAATGTCATATCAGCCCACTTTTTCTGTATGAAAAAATAAATCAACATGGAACCCACAACATCTCTCATCTTACAGAAGGCTGTATTAATGCATCCCATTTGTTCAGAGCAAACTTAGATTTTCATATGGAATTGGTTGGATAAAGACTGCCTCTTTGAGGCTCAAGAATGAAGAGCAAAGATGAGATTTAAGGGGCTGAAGTGATGATGCTCGGGGCCTTCAGGATCACCAGCTGGAGGCTTAAATTTTTTTCATGCATGGTTCATAACCAAGAGATCTCTTTATAAGAGCTGTAAGGGATATTGGCCTTATTTACTAGTTGCAATACGTTGCACTTTATGAAGCTGGAGAATGAATATATGCTGGACCTCCAGCAGTGGTGTTCCCTAATTAAGTAGCTGGGCACAATAAATTGGGTTAAAGAGGGAGAGAATGTTTTGTTAGTCCTCTGTGGAGATCTGACTCAGTTATAGATGTTAAAAAATTTTATCAAGTGGAAAGTATTTTCACTCTACTTCATGTTTTTTTCAAAAAACTTAGTGGTGCAAGTAGAATTTCTGCAGAAATTCTTTCCTTCTTTCCCTGGGTTTCTCCCTTGTTTGAGCTCTTGTTCTTCCATGAAACTAAAATGTTGAGATATCTTATTAAATTCATAGTCAATAGTTGTTACAAATATAACCTATTTCTTAAATGTAGAAAACTTTTGTACAAGTGTGTGTTGCTTTAGATAAACACACAGATGCGCAAACTAAAATGCTGAATAATGTGCTTTTATGGGTTTGTTACTTTTTTTCCCCTCAAAAATCACCTTATAACCTCTGGAAAATAAAATGTCTAGGGGAGAGAGGGAAATAGTACTCAGCTAAGACAGCAAAATAATTATCATAAGGACAACTTTTGTAAGTCATAAGGTTTTCTGAGAAATTCTCTTTGGTTGTATTTGATCTGTTACCATTCAGCATGCCCGGTGAACTGTGTTTTAGTGGTCCCAGTGAACTTTCTCCCTCTTGTCAGAAAACACAGCATGGAACACGACTAAGCACGGAAGATGTGTGGACTCTGTACTATCTGCCGAACCATAACTCGATTAGGAGCAGTAGTCCTCACAAATTGGAGGGTTGTTGTAAGATGTGTCCTTTGAATAAAATTAGTTTTTGCCCAAATTAAATTATGCACATGAAGAATGATTACAGGCAAGCCCCTAGACTGAAAGAGATTAATTATAGGCCTATTATTAGGAGCTTCTTTTGCATAATCCTATTAGCTCAATCATATGTTCATTTTTCCTCATATGTGTGGGAGAATATTTACTAATTTTATGTAATTGAATACATTGCATTTTGTTTTATTTTGTTAGTTTATTTTAGCTTTATTTGCCAATATCATTTTGGTCTCTTCTCCCTCTCCAAAGGTGGATTTATTTTCTTTTGATATTACAAAGCATATTTAATTGCGAGGAACAATTGACTACACAGAGCATTAGACTCTGCTGGTGGACAGAGGTTATTAAAAAGCAGACAAAGAACCATAAGAGGTCAGGTTTGGTGCTTTATCAGATTTGTCATTTACAGTCTAGCAATTAGACCACATATCTGTTAGCTGTTCTATCACAATGTCACAGTTGGCTTTGGATGTGGATATAATGAACTGGACTGGTGATTAACTGCATAGTGTGTGGGAACCTTCTGTTGTAGGCACCTGCTGAACCAAGGTTCCTGAGGAAGCAGGAGCTTTGTGTCTTTAAGTGTTCCCCAGTTTGCATGTTAATTCTTTATACTTGGAAATGCTATTCCTGGATCTGGCAAAAAACTTTTCCCTTGAGAATAGTTCTGGTCCCTGGTTCTTCATTCAGGTGTTTTTTCCTTTTTCCCATGTGCTGCAGAAAAGAAAACAAAGCTTTGTGAAATACCGTTCTTTTTTTTCTCCTCCTTTCTTTCCCTACACAAATAGTTGTTCTTCCTCTTTCCACATATTAGAATGTTCCCATTTGCAGATGAAAATGGCAAAAACTATATCATGATTAATCAAAATGTAACAAAACTGTTTCCAAATTATTGTGTACTGGCAGAATTTTTGTCAGGCAGAACAGAAAACATCTGTCTCTAGCGCTTGAAATTTCAATGATTTCTTAGCTAGTGAAGTAATAACTGAATGTTGTTAGCTCTGGGGCAGCTTGTTTCCAGAGTGCTCTAGTATTAAAAAAAAAAAAAAAAAAAAAGCAAACAAAGAAAACCTTTTGCTTATTCTAGTCTAAAAATGTTTTCAGAACTCACCTGGCCATCCATCAAACCAAGAAGCTTTTCTATTGCTTTTCTTTTGGTGAACTGTCAATTCATGTAAATGGGAGAAGAGAATCTATTCCTAGTTCCCAGCAATAAAATCAAGCAATTCCCAGACTAACCTCTCTGTAAGTCTTCTCAGAACATAGAAATCACCTCAGAATGGATACAAAGCTTCTCACTTGTTTTCCGGGGTACAAACACAGGTATATACCATGTACGTTAGGCATATACTGCTAAGGGTATATACTGTATGTGTATGTGTGCATGTACTGTTATAAAATGGCTAATGCTGATGTCAAAATGTAAATTTATCAATGCACTCAAAGGAGGAGATATGAGAAATAAAAGGAATTACATTTTGTCTTCTAGATGCAATTCCCACCTCTGCCTCCCTTCTATAAAGGGCCTTGGAGGTGGTTTTTCTTTTTACAAATCCTTTTTTCTTATGTATTTAGCTGACATTGCACAGTCATTTTGTGTTGATGACAATGGCATAAGCAGTTCTGTATGGAAGTATTTGCTGTAGATCATTAAACATACAAAAAATGCCGACATTGCCTCAGATTGCGGTCACCAGGTTGTTGGATTTCTTCCTTCAAAGTATTACTTCTTAGCAAAAGAATATAAAAAAAACTCAAAGCAATATAATGGTAGAGAGGCTGTATCCTGCTTGGTTCTAGTAATGCACACAGCTAGCGAGCAGGACAACTGTTAGCTAAGCACAGTGAAATTCATATTGGTGACACCTGAGCTCCTAGAGAAGGGATGCTTATGCTGGTGGTTTGGATCCTCGTGTTCTCAGAGGGAGAACATTTCATCTGGTGGTTTGGTTCATTCCTTTCTGATTTGGAACGGAATGCATGATAAATAAGATTATTGTTTCATGCAGTCCTAGTGGCATCTCTACAGGAAAGAAGGCTAGCTGCTTTCTTCATTTCCCTGTGTCACTGTCCTAAAGGAGAAATTACTTCTTATCTTGAAATGACTCTGAAGCTTCTTCACTGAGAGTTAACAATAGTTAGGGAATGAGAATTCCTTTATGTAGGTCACTCCAAAAGTAATGCTTCCTATTTATTTCCATGGAAACTACAACATATACAAAGAGCACAGTAACACTTAGAGCAAATTTTCATTTTTCAACGCAGCTACCAAGATCAAGACACTCTTCATTTTGTGACGTGACAGCTGTGCGTGGCCATCTGGAACGTGACTTGTCTTTAACGTTGCTGTTGCCACTGCTGAAACGCACCACCCACTGCCTCCCTGTGTGCACATCCATTGTTTGGTCTCCATAAGAATTCAGCAAGCATCAATGAATGTCAGTGGGTGCCATTTTTCTGCATGGAAGAATTCCGTGACACGTCTTTGCTTCCTACACACTTCCATGTCAGATGTAATTTTGTCAAACTGCTCCCCTGCTGCCATCTGTCACACAGCAACGAAACATAATGGAATATTGGTGGGAAGGTTTAACCTCTACTGCCATACCACCAACATCCACCTCTGAAATTGAGGGCCAACATCATAAAATAGGAGGCAGTACTTACAGAGAAGCCCCTGTATATTCTTTCCTTGTAGTAAATGCCTTGTTTTCTTTTCTGTTGTCCTGCTAGAAGCTCTGCATGAAGCTTCTTATGTCTTCAGTTTTCTATTCTTTCTCATTAAAGCAGAATCATATATTCATATATATGGGTGTATTCCCTACTGTATGGAGTAATGAAACTTTATGCATTTAGCCATACTGAATTAGCATTAACTTTGGTGGTGTGAAGATGAGGAGCAGTGATGTCAGCTTAAGAAGTGAGGAGGACGCATACTTGTCTGAGCTGTGTTTGTCCACAACATCTTAAAATGTATGCCTGTGGTTTCACAGGTACCCCAGCTGAGTAATACTTGCCTGGGCTGCTAGTGCAGAGTTAGCTCAATGATTTTGTAGATAAACCGTAAGTAATCTCAGTGTAGACTTGTAATGTAAGACAAAACTTGGTGGGAGGGGAACAAGCACAACATAGAGAAAAGTGACAAATGTTGTTCTTGTCTGATCACAGCCTTATTTGAGTGTCAGTATGTACAGAACTAAGGCCTAGGTTGCCACTTGGGAAAACATGTAAGCCTGACCTTAACCTCTTGAAATGAATTATAATATCTGTGCAAAATGTGCTAATAAATAAGTATGGGTTTATTGAACAACAAGATTCCCCCCCCCCGATTTTTTTTTCTTCAAATGAAGCATGTCTTCAAAATCAATATTGCTGGAGGTGGAATAGAGGTATCTGCAAAAGAGCATAATCCTGGTGGAACTGGAGAGTTCCCAGGCATACGTTGGGGATTTCAGGCAGTCTGTTTTAATTCAATTCAATTACTACTGGCTTCTTCTGCAGCAGAAGAAAACTTCACAGTATTACGTGGAACTATGTGCCCAAGTCTAACGTACCTCTGTGATTCTACTTGGAAGGGGTTTTCTTAGTGCAAGATCGAGTCTTATCAATATATCAAATGATGATTTTGCAACCTGGACATGTTAATATCAAAGTTTGCTGTGTTGTTCTTTACTTTGCCTACTTGTTGTAACTGACTGCAAAACTCAAGCTGAAATGACCGGGACACTGAGAGATTTTTATTTTTCAGTAGTAGTTACTCAAATAGCTAAAGTGAAGATAATGTGTAGTGTAATGGTAATTCAATTTCCCTGAGAGAAAAATTAACTCTGGCAGTACAAGGGCTAAACCTATTCCCAAACAGGAGCTGAATCTTCAGTCTGAGGCACCATGAGCAAATCTGGGCCTCTTTTCAGAGCATTTACAATCTGGGAGCTTCACTCCACCTATAAATATGACATTTAGAATAGTTTTGCACAGCAGTATTATGGATATTTATAACAGTGAAATTTGCATGATATAAAGTAATGTGACATGAGAAGAGATACTCAGTTTTCTAGCAGTAATCCTTACTAGAAAATTCCTAGACCTAAGCTGGTGAGGACAAAGTTTAAAGACATATTCAAATGAAATACCTTCTTATTATAATAACAATTTGAGGTAATTCTAGTTACACTGTTACAAGTATCAGAATTTTTTCTTCACACTACTTTTCTGTGTGTGATTTCTGTTTTTTGTTTTTACTTTGTACCTTGGGAATTTTATAGGTCCTCAGCATCATTAAATACAGATTTTAGTAAAAGCAGTAATTAGCTGACACAAAGGGCTTCTAAAAATCTCATTTTCTATCTAATATAAAATGTCTTGAGTCCCTTACTGCAATTAGGGCAATACAAGGAGGCTTTTTACATCCATGTCATGCCATACAGTCTCAGTTTGCTCTGTTTGCATGCTCTCTTCTGCAGCAATGGAGATAGTGGGATTTTTTTCTTTTTAAAAAACTGAATTTTCACACAATTTTCTCAATTTAGCAGCATTATTCATAGTCAGTGAAATATTGCTTCTGTTTCAAGGAATTAGACTTAAAGTTGATTTATCTAAAGGAAGTAACTTTTTTTTCCATCACGATGGCAAAACAAGATATAATTCACATTATGTTAAATGATGAGCAAGTATTGGAGATAACAAATTTATCTTGATAATGATTTTTATTTTATTACATAGAAAACGTCATGCTTTGAAAAACTATAAGCTAGTGATTTATAAAGAGTCCCAGCCTGCTTTGAAAGTCCAACTGTACAGATGTGGCAGCTCAGAATGTCCTTGGAGATCTTCCAATTTAGCCATCAAATAAACCTTATTTTTCCTCTTAAACCAGCTGTTAGGAAGCAGAGAGAAGCAGGATGTTTTATGATGCTGATTAAAGCAGTAATCTAGCGTCTGCTTTCTTCAACATATAAAGATATGCTGATGAAATAGGGATAAGCAGTCAAATTGTTGCCTCAGGTTAACAAATCTGTAATCAGTTCTATTTTTAAAATTTTTGAAGACTCACTGAACAACTATGTTTTAATGTAACCAGATGTTTAAGCATTTTAATTTAATCATGCTAGATATTTTGTGAGGAGAGATTTCAGGATCCAAAGGCCTGACCTTGAAGTCTGAAAATCAGATTTGAATACAAACTTGGTGTGTAAGGGGTGACAACTCAGATGTTAATTATGATTGCTTTAGCATCTGTGAACTGTACTGAAGTCTTTAAAAGTTGATTGCATTTCACTCAAGTAATCTGTCCAAATGTAAAATTACAGGCACATGGCTACAGATGTTTTAATTTAGTATAATATTCTGAAAAGTTTTAAGATCTTCCTTTGTAGAGGTTTTACTGCTGTGGTAGCTTCTTTTTTGAGGTAATTTCTTGATAAAAATCACCCGTAAATGGCTATTGTCTAAAGATATTTGCGTATTGTCTAACTGTACAGAATCACAGAATCATTAAGGTTGGAAAAGACCACTAAGATCATCTAGTCCAACCATCAACCTATCACCATCTGTATTTTGATGTAATTATTTTTTTTTAATCCTCACTAACAAGGGAAAACACACCAATATAATGAACGTAATCTTCCATTATATTATTTTCAAAAGTCATGCAGAAAAAGAATTGAATTTCTCTTCTCACTTGAGTAACTTTCCATCTGGTTGCTCTTGTATTTATATATGAGGATTTAGCACTAATAATAGTAATTAGAAGAGTTCTGTATATCCTCAGACCAGCTCAAGTACATCTTGATCCTTTATGAAAGGGAAGTGAAAAAGTATTCTTTATGAATGGATGGCAGAACACTACAGGGACGTAGTATACCTGAAATGTGTTACTTGCAGCTAATGAAGAACTTTGTCCTTTCTCACACCATTCAGAATCTTTCTTCCAACTCTGCTGAAAGCACGCTTTCTGTAAGCGTCAAAAGATAAGCCTGTTTCTCTTCAGAAAAAATACCCTAATCCAAATGTGTAAAAACTAAGTTGTTTGAAGAAAAATAGGTGCATCGCCTGCAAACATTGATTAAAATATGGTAAAAAACTTGTTTTTTTAAAAGGGGAAGAAAAAAATCTCATTTCTAGACACCTGGGCAGCAGAATGCATCGCAACTGTTGATTCAGGTGCAGTCTTCCACTCTAACCCCATATTTGAGGCTTCCTGGGCTAGAACATGGGGGTGGCATGGCCATCCGTACCTTTCTTGCTTATTAAAGGTAGATAGGATTACAAGTCCTTCAATACTAAAAAGCTGTACAAATTTATTCTGAAATGTCAGAACTGATGGATATTCTGATACCCAGACACTGCATCAGGTTATTACATTAGCATGCAGTATAGGCTAAAGAGATATTTAGAATCATTGTAAAATCAAGTCTTCAGTGACAGATCGTAGTCTTTATAGATTGCTGTAAAGTCATGCTTAGTAGCCCCAGAACTTTGGTGTTTAAGTAGGTGTGGGAAAGTTTGAAGCAAACATAAACAGCAAAGCACTATGCAGTGTATAATTCATGGTGGTCCACAAATGTACGGCTGTGTATGTATATATGTGTGGGACTTCCAGCAGTGGTCATTTGAGATCTTATTATTGAAGCAGTCTTCTAAGAGGATTTGTGAGTACGATGGATTTCCAGACAATAAGATCAATAATGCTTTGCCGTTACTTTAATAGCTTCCTACTGATGCTTTACATGATGACTCATTTCTTAACAGAAATAAAAGAACAGATGTTCTTTGGGACCCTGAAAAGGTGTAATATGGATAAACACTATGGTGTCTGGTTCTGTTGCTACTGGAGGATAAAAGTTTAAAAAATGCAGTAGGGAAGATGTTTAATGTACTAGAAACAACTCTGCACTTTCCTGAGAACTAAACAATTGTTTGCGGCAACGTGAGCGATGCTGGCCTTGTTCTCAAGGATGCTGGCAGCAAGAGAAGTCCAGTACAGCAGCTCAGACAAATACTTGATTTTCACTTAATACAGGCAGTGCTGGAACTTTATATATAGGTTGAACGTGTTTTCCCCCCAGTGATATAATGTGATGAGAAATGCCGTTTGTACTTGTGGCAAACAACTTAAAATTCAGTCCTTTTTAATGTAGATTGCCTGCAAAAGCTTAGAAAGGAGGGAAAAAAAGTTGGCTGAGACTGACTATAATTTTTTTGGTATACGCATCTATGCTTTTTCTTTAAAAGCATTGTATTTGATTTGAAGATTAATTCACCTTATTATTTTTCTGGATATACGCTGAATTTTTTTATTATCAAATATTAATCAAGTTCGTGTTGATACTCAGATCTTCAAATCTGAGTAAAAAATGTCGAGTTGCAAAAGTAACAGCTGCATGTAGCTGTTTCAAATGAAACGTATGGAAAATAATGGTTAATATAGTATCAGTTATATTTTGCTTAGGGATGAAGGCATCAGGGATAAGAAGCATTCTATCTGAAATCACTTCATGTCAGTTGAGTATGTGCATGTAGCTCAGTGTGTTTTGGACTTCTTGGGCTACTTATACATGAGTGTTTAGAAAATTACAGGTATTAACTTCTTGTACATGTTGAATAGCTTGGTTTAGCTTTTTTATTGTTGAAATTGATCTTGAGGTTAGAACTCACTAATTCTAATTAATTACATCATTAATGAATCAACATACCACTCCGATCCTAATTCAGGTTGGAACCCCAAGATCAGAGCAGTTTTTCCCTGAGGCCTTAAGAAATCTTTCATTAAGTTGAACAAATGTGCACATCATAATGTTTCTGTTTTGAAAAAATGAATACAATTCTTAACCCAACAAACGTTTACACTTCAGCTTCTGTAGCTTGGTAATGTGAAAAAAAACTAACAAGTTCTGAGCATCACCTAATTTAATGCTGTATATTGCAAGCTTCACGAGTCCAAGAACAGGCTTCAGTCCTTTACATATGGTACTCTGCGTGACCGAGAAAAAATAGGAAAAGTCAGTGACTTGAACGGACCATTCAATATGGTCATTTGTTCACTGGAGTTAGAGCCTACTGCCTAAGCTGTATTAAAGTGTGCAGTATGTGTTAAATTGCAGTGAGCAGTGATGGTCACACTAGGAATTAATGGTAATCAAAATAAACAAATATAAATTCCAGACTTTATGGATCACTAAAATTTTCCTTCACATCTAGGAAGAGTTACCTAGCAGTCATGAATTTTAGGTAGACTAAAAAGAGAATAACCATATAGCAAAACACCAGAAAAAAATGAGCAGTTGCCTTTCTTCTTGTTTTTTTCCTGGCATCTGCTAAAAGAAGGGAAAGACCATAATCCTAAACAAACTTGCAAAAACGCTAAGCTGAAGAACTTCTTAACAAACAGAATGTTCAGGTAACCTAAAGAATATATCCTGCACAGCAGTCAGGTTTGATCTCATACAACTAGTGAACAAACGGAATGGATGTCGGCATAAACGTCTCTTGCAGTAAAACTGTAGGGTCATGTGATACTTTGTGAGCACTTAGCAAGAAAATTCAAGATATTTAGCAGTTGTGTTATCAGAGGTCAGGCCTGGAGCCCCAAAACTGCTCCAGTCTAGAAGTGCCTGTAGTAATTAGTTCCCTTTCATCCCAGAAAACAATTTATCTGTTGGTTCCTAAAGCTCGCTTTTTGGGTTACATCTCAAATTGCACCAAGCGTGAGAGATACCTGAATATAGAAAGCTCAAGAGTATGTTTTTTTTTACTATTTAGTATTTTATAAATCAGTGGGTATGTGCTACATCCACTAATGTTTTTTGTGGTTTTGATATATTACATTCATTTTTTTTTCTAAGGCAGGCATTTTACCTTCTATCTTAAAATAAACATAAATTTCTTCTGTTTTTCATTTGGTCTTAGGAGAGTTCCAATGGATAATAGAAACCTCACCTACTAACTGTAAATTACTGCATACTACCAGTTGCTCATATATGAAATAATCTTTTTAGCTTTTAGAAATAATTTTTAGATTTTGTTAGTTTTGCTGTTGCAGTACCTAAAAAATTCTCTCTAAAAGACATTGCTCTTTCTTATAATCCAGTTGATGAGGCAAATGTACAAAAATCCTGCTAATGTAAGCTGAGACATATCCCAAATTAGCTTGTTTCCCTAGTCAGAAAACCATAGAGCACTTAATAATCCATCAGCCTTCTTGAGAAAACGTACAACAATATTATGTTTGCTCAGATCTTTCTTTAATCCTTTTGGAATTTTGCATTAGACTAGGAGGCTGTATTTACTCTTGTATGTTTCCAATAGGCAAAGGATAAAGTTGGAAAGAAGGAATTTAGGTTAAACTGATTTCTAATAGGAAATAATTCTACTGAAACTCAGAAGTAGGTCTACATGTAATAAAGGAATGCGTCACCTAGACTTCCAGAGGTGACTAAATTCTTTAAGATGTATTTAGGGAAGTGCTATCTTCAGTTAATCAGTGTTTTTCCCCTCCACATGTAACTGCCTCCTAGGAAGAAGCATTAGTCCTTCAAACTGTATCTGTGAACTGATTAACTGCTTCTGCAGTGTGAAGTGGAACTCTCCCTGGAGCAGCCAGGTACAGAAAACTCTGACTGGAAATAGACAACCAGCAAGAAATCCACAGCCGTATTGTAAGTTTAGGAGGTTTCAAAGATGCTCACCAAAATTATAAGAGAGCTTTCTAACTCTCTCAACGCTGAGAAATAGCACCGCATTATCCTAACAAAACAGACTGCTTTAATGCAGACTACAAAGTAGTGTTTATCAAGGTGGAACTTGTATGAAAATTATGATTCACAGTTCAGATGGGTAGAAAGCAACCTTGGACAGGCGTTTGGAAGGCTCCACGGGAGGCCCTCAAGTACACAGCGAGTGCTGGTGAGTTGGCTCAAACAGATTTTGCTGTGTAAGTCAGAAAATAGCTTGGTTGTGGAGAACTGCAGCTCTCAGGAATTGCTAAGTGGCCTCTCTCTGCCCCAAAATGGCCAGCTTGGTACTGGAGTTGTAAGCAGATATTCTAGACTATGAGTTTATTATAATTCTGCACACATACAAGCACATAGAACTTTAAGATATGGACTGAATGAGATGATTACATGACTTGGTTCTTATTTATTTACTTATTTATTCTGGAATCCTTTGTTCTCAGTTGTGTGAAGCCTTTTTTAAATTTTCATTTTTTTTCTTTTTGTAGTGGATAAGTGAATGACAGCTTTAACTGGTGCCTTAGCTGAGAATGATTGATACTTAGTACACAACTGGGAAAGCCATTATAACTATTAGTCTTACTTCTGCATCTTTCCTATGCATCGTTTTCTGGCTAATAGCAGGGAGAGGGTACAGGCTAAGATGGTCCCTTGTTCTACCCCAGGACAGGTGTTTCTTCTGACGTTGGTAGGAGTTTGTAAACCTCACCTGAGGATGGACCAATCCCATCTACAGCATTCCTGATAACTGTTTGTCAGAATTGTTTTATTATCTTTTATTATATTTTCAGTAATGAACTTTGCCTGGATATGCTTAGAGTATCTGCATTACATACACAAAGTTGTTAGTCCATCAAGTAATGAACAATATACAGCGATATGGCAAGAATACACCTTTAGCTTTTCTGTACATTCAGACATTCGCTAATGTTAGTGTTCCTTACTCTAGGCAGCCAAGCACAAAGGACTAAAAAATGCATGAAAAAACAGCTAGAATAAGAAATTAATTCTAGTCAGACTAAACTCAGTGAAAATCTGCTAGGCAAGACTCAGCAAGTGAAAAATGAGACATCTCTATTTAACATACTGTTATACCAAAATCTTGACTTGAATAGTAAGTAGTATTTAAGAAAATATGGAAGTAAGGGTAAAGAGCTATTCTTAACAGACTTGTTTTAAAAGCATCGTAGGCTATTTTATGTCTACATAGAAAATAGTTTCTCATCAGAGGGCCTTCAGTTCATTCAGTTTCTTGACTTCACAGGAACCAGTTTTAGGTGAACAAGTGGTACGACACACATGGGATAGCCGCTCTCTGGTTCTTCAGCAAGTGTTTTGGAAGTCTGAATTGCCACTAATCGCAAACAGCCCTCATTTCTGTGTTTCTCCTGTACTGCAGTTTGCTTGGCATTCACATATCTAACATTCCTTTGTTAGAAAGGCAAACATTCTTTGCTATGAGAAAATGAGCAATGGAAAGGAAAGGAGGAGAGATTGGTTGCATCTCACTGTATAGTTTCTAATAAAAAGGAAAAAGTCTTGGGAGAAGTTAACTTATGGTAATGTCTTTCTTACAGAAAATGTCTTCCAATGAAAATGTGAAACAAGGATCTTGTTAACTGAACTATCTTTCAAAATGTTCTGAATCAGCAGGCCTCTGTTTTATTTTGCTTTCTTTTTAATCAGAGTACAATATTCACTTAAACTCTGTTGGGCAAACCTGTAAGGAGAGAATTACTCTGAATCAAAATGATAATGGAAATTGATGAGGGGAAAAATAGTACAATGCTGATGTGAGTAATAACCTTTAAAGCAATAAACGGAAATCTCAAGCAATTTTTTTTAATCATGTTTTCCTTAGAATTGCATCATATACAGAAGGAAATAGCACATTACTGAAGTGTATTGCATGTCTAACTCAAACCAACAGTGCAATTTACTTTATGTCATTAAGTCTTATACAAATAGACGATATTTTCCCACTAGGGGAATATTTACCTCTGCTTGAAATATGAAGTAATAAGTTTAATCGAAATAGGAAGGTGTAATATATGGTAAAGGTATTTTGTGTGCCAGTAGAATTTCCAGTCAGCCTAACTTTTGCATTTAGCAGGCCTGCCATAATAGTTTACAATGGTGATGAGTATTACAAGGTTTGTGTTGGACAGAAGTGGGAAAATATGCCTGTGAGCTGTGGGTCACAGCAGTAGATCTGATATATGATTCTTTTTTTTTTTTGCATGTGAATACAAAATAGATGGTAAAAACTGTTACATTAGTCTCAGCAATGCGTTTGTTTTGTGATGAAGGGACACTTGGAGAATAAATGACAGTATTTTCCTATACTTTATAGGAAGGTTACTTTGAAATAAATAAAATGGTTGTATTAGATTTTTTTGTAGTCAGAAATATGAGTTGGTGGTGTGTTTTCCTTCCAGAAAGAAATGATCTGGAAATGAGAATTTTGTATTTAACAACAAAAATAAGGTGCTGTTTTTTTCATTTTATGTCCATTACAACATTTGCATATCCAGTGCTATTGATCCTGCCAGGTTCATGGACCTAAATTATTTTACCTAGAATACCTCTTTACGTATTCTTTTATAATTTGGTTGCAGTGGCTTTATTCTCATCTCCCAGTAGTACCTGCCATGGATCTGATATGCCACCTTACCTACTAAAAATAAAAAAAATAAGAGACTCATTTAATTTGAGCTCTATTTAATTATTTTTAATCTCCGTAATCTCCATATGTTTTAATTATTTTTGCTCTATAGGATTGAGCAAAGACATCCTGCAGAAAATTCTGTTCTATATATTTGGGAAGGAACCATCAGGCTGTTTGAAAAACTAGCAAGCCAGTTTTTCAGCTCCTCAGTAGAAGAGAAAAACAAGCCCTGCATGAGCAAAATCAGTTCAAACGCAGCTTTATGGTATAGTCTCCCCACTCCCTGGTGAAACTTATGGGAAAAGTATATGTTTTATTTACACGTACAGAATTTAAAACTGGTAGGAGTCTACTGAAACTTCGAAGAGAGCGATACCACTCAGAGAGTCGATCATGAACGTAGTTATTCACTCTGAATCCATGTGTTGACTTCCAAGTCTTTCATTCTTCATGGTCAGAGTAATGGAAAACTTAATTTGTTGCTTCTGTAACATCACCCTGCAAGCCTCCCATTTACCTGAGAGCCTCCTGAAGAGGGCAGGGAAAGAAGACCCAAAAGGCAGCCTGGGAAAGCGAGGAGATGTGACGTACTGACAGATAGGTATTCCACATCTCCCAGTCATGTGGTGTTGCTGTTATGGGGAACTTATTTTTGCATAGATGCATAGATTGTCACATAAACAGGCCACAAATAGGGACCTTACTGTTGTTTTTTGGAAAACCTGTCAGAGACAGAAATGGCCATGTTGAAAGGGGAACCTTGACAACCTTCTTGCAGGAAGAATTAACAGCTAGGAAAACTAGTGAGAGGGAAAATGAGTGAGATCGGAAAGTTTAGAGCTCAGAGGAATCTGAGAGTGTTAGGAGCATTAGAAATCTACTGAGAGACACTTTTTAACCCTAAAGTAGCATGCTAATAATATTTTTAATAAAATATATTAACACTTCCTGTACTGTGCATCACTGACCCTCTTTGTCATTTATTGCTGGTTCTCTACATATTTCTTTATCAAAATTGTTGTGGCCTCTTTCATGGGTATTTGTATTCATTTGTTGGATGAAAAGATTAGGACAGGGATTTATAGTGTGCATGCAGTGATGCTATTTCTCCAAACATTTAGTGTCTTTCACTTGAAGTGAAATCTAGAGGAGAAGATGGTTCATTTAGCAGAAACTCTGGAATAGTAATAACTGAAGGTTCACTTTTAATTTACTGTTACTTCACTGTCAGTCTCTATTTTAACCTTATTAACTGGAAGAGATGGAACTGCCATGCAGGAGGTAACAGAGAGAAACTGATGGCGCTTGAACTCCCTGTTAGTATCTTTGTGAATGAAAGCTCTTCTGAAGACAGTGCAGCATTCAGATGACAGATTCTGTGACAGCTGGCCACTTCTGAAATGGTTCAGCTCCTGAGGGGTCACAGCTTCACAGCTGGAAATAAGGTCGCATTCCTGGTGGGTCATGAGTTCTCCTGCCTTAAGTCATCTTCTGTTCCTGGCTGACTGCTCTGTAATGGAGTTAAAAGAGCGGCTGTAATGGTTCAACAGAAACCTTTTTGTTTAGAAGCAGTGCCACTTACTCCTTAGAGGAACAAATATTCTGCTAGCAGAACGATGTTACATGGTACTATCTTCCCAAGCTAAGGACAGGGAAACAATTAGAAAAGAAAAAGATGAGAAGTGTAAGGAAATGGCTAACAGCTCAGTGAGCTGCACTTTCAGTGTAGCACATCAGTTACAGACTTTGCCAGGTTTAGATAAAAACAGGTCTGGAGCTAACAGCCTGTGGCTGTGCTCTTGAAGTGCCTCTCTCCATCATCAGAGGTGTTCGTGAGTCACTTACTTGAAGTGAAATTTTCTTTTCACCTTATATTATGCCTTTGCAGACTGTAATTTCATGCCAAGCACTTCTGTGGATGTTTGGAGCTTAGCTTTTAATCCTACTTTGCTTTACTATTCTCTGTCTCACAAGCTTGATATTAATAACACAGAGACCAATAACAGCAGAGACTTCACCCCACGCAAGTTCACTGGAAAGTTCTGGATAACTAAGGAACAAAGTTGGTGAGATTTGTACATGGGATTTTTTTTTTTCAGCTATAAGTGTTTTGAAGAAGGTAGTAGCTGACTGGAGCATTTGAAGGACCCAGGTTTCATAAGATTGCAGTCTGTCAGTGAGTTTGCCTGAAATTATGTTTAATTATGCACAGTCCAGTGATTGCTATTTTCTGTTTTCTTAGTTCCTCTGGGTTTTGTTTGGCATTTCCATGCTAGACTCTCTTCCCAACAGTAGGAAAGGGTACTCTGGTCACATTTAACCCCTGCTGTTAACCTAATAGTCTCCCTGTTGAAAGTTGTGAACAACTGAGGAGTGTCAAAAGCTGTAAACAGTTGAGGAGTGCCTGGCTGACCCAGGCATCCAACAAGATGACTTTTACTGCAGTGTACAAAACTGTGATCATACTGGTGCAGCCAACATGTTACTCCTTGTGAATACATCTTACAGATAGCACTCAATTTCTTGCATGTCCCAGCAGAATGAGGCAAGTGTGGCTACAATTGTTCATCTGCTGCCCTTGCAAAGGAGAGCTGCCTAAATTGCAGGGAAAACAGTCCAATCTCTTAGTCAGAAGTTGATCGTGATGGTGAATTTTCCACCTGTTTTTAAGACTTAAAAGTAATTATATATATTTGATTGGAATCTGTCAACTGTACCTGGATAAAACTCCTGTTTAACTCAATGGAAAGTTTTACTGCAGAAAGTTGAAATCTGGTCTTAGATGCTTTTGAAAACACTGTTGCTCTTTTCAGAAATGACTATAATGCACTCCAGAGGGTACGGTTTTCCCTTATAAAACATGCATGACTTGTATTAGCCACTGTTTATTGCGCCTGTGGTTAGTACTCCAGTGTTAGCTGAATAATTCAAAATTGCAGATGTGAGTCATTAACTCTATCTTCTGTTGTTTCATCAGAAATTGACCTCTACTGAGTCTGTTTGCAAAGTGGACTCACTGAAAAGCAACTGCAAAGCTTCAGCTAGTATTTCTAGATATCATGTCACAGACTTTATGACTTTGGCAAGTATAAGTGGCTTGGGAGAATAAAATCAAGTTCTTACAGGATTTCCAGAACCTTTTACCAAAAGCCTGGTCACAGCAGATCTATTGTTTTCTGTCAACAGGTAATGATATTCACCACAGTAACAGGGAACACCTGAAATTTAGAATGTCCTTATTAGAACTTTTTCTATTTAGAGGAACAATCTCCAAAGGCTGCTAATGTGAAAATCAAAACTGCAGGACTATAAAGCTTTGTCTCCTTCCTATAGTAATTTGGAAACTTTTTCCATGGAAAATCACTGTGTCTTGGAGTGAGAGGAGAGCATGTCTCTTCTATTTGCAAAATACTTTTCTGTTGTGTACTTTTTATTCTCTTGTTGGTGAAATATGCTCTACAGACTTGAACTAAGGATTTGCTGTACTAACTAGCGCTTACAATAACTTCCAGAAGTTTCTGCTCTATACGGTATGTAAGAAGGTGGAACGTGCAAGAACTCACCTTACGTCCCTTAATACCGTGTTCACATGTCTCATGGTGGGTCAGGTTGGTGGTTGACCTTGATCATCTTGGAGGTCTTCTCCAATCCAAATGATTCTATGAATTTCCCTGCAAGGTATTGCTATCTATTAAAATGGTGGCCATGAGGCAAGGCCAAACACAAATGCAGTCTGCCATATGTGGTTTTGTTTCACCAGAAGAAGCACATCTTTAGCCTCATTGATGAGCAGTACTAGTCTGTTATCAGCGTGACAGGCATTGATTACAGGTGAAAGCACATGTATTTGGGAGCTGGGGTTCCCCCAAGACTTGAGAAAAATAACTTTGCTCTTGATACAAGTGTAGTAGTGACACTTAGCACTGGAGCTGAATTCTCACACTGCATGCGCCCATCTGCTGAGCCCAAGCTGTGCACACAGCCGTCCGTCTGCCAGGCTGGGTCTGCTGGGGCTCCCGCCTGATGCTCTCAGGGTCTGGAGAGGCTCAGAGCTGTGAATTATTCATTCACACTGTAGGGGTGAGAGCCACTCTGAATTTCATGCTAAATCATGGGCACACTGCTTGTTGTGGAAGTCTGGCAGTGTGGGTGTGAAAGTCAACTACAGCCATAATATTCCCATTGCCTAAGATCACTGTTCCACTATCTCACGGAGACTACTTAATACTATTATTCAGCGTTATGACAGCAGTTTTACAGAACTGGAAGCTAAAGGGCAGGTTACATTTCTCTGTATGACTTTTAGAAAAAATAAGATTCCTGAATACATTTAAGCTCGACAGCTCTGTGCTTCATTCCTGCCCCCAGTTACAGCGAGTGTCTAGGTGTGAAATAACAGAGCTGGCTGTCGAAAACAAAGCTTAGGGTTATATCTAATGAGGAAAAAGGGCTTGCTATTTTGTCTTTTTTCTTCCTAAAATCAGGTGTAAAGTTGAAATTAAGTTGCGGAATATAAGATGTCTTCTGTAGGATATTTACCTATATTTAATTTAATTTATAAATATGTATAAAATGTAGATATATCTGGATAAAACACATATTTAATGCTACATTTATATAATTTATCTACGTTTAAGGAGCAGATCTTACAGGTGTTATTTAGTCATTCCATTGAAAGGCTGCCAGCTGCTAACCTCTCTAGGACTTTTCTTAAGGAAAGTGTTGAATCACAGGGCAGAAATAAGATTGTATTAACTTTGTTTTCCGACTGTCTTAGTATTAAGACTCCCTATGTTGGTTTTTGGTATTTTCTAACCTGGATATTGACCTTGGCCTCATTAACCTCACTGGCCCAACCAATGTGGTTCCAACACAAGAAGTTAGTTTTCTTTGTCACATTTAGTTCATATTAAGAATTTGTGAGCATGCTGGAGGATGCACCCTACATCGTCAACCTTGTATGTGTGGTTTTGGAACACAAGTAATTATGTAGTGAACAATGCTGTTTCCCGAGTTCGTAACCTCCCCTCTTGGAAAGTGAATGTTTAGCTAAGCTTCTGGTATTCATGCCATGGTTACAAATCAATAGGGAAGAAAAGAGTTACTACAAATGAGAATTGGCTTTTTTACAGATGATCTGCAAATCTTTTGTTTTTGTAAGTACCCTCACAACATCCTTGTGCAGTAATTTATGTGGTGTTTTATGGATTTGGAAGGCCAGGAAGATTACAGTAAATAGTCTGAACTTCCATTCTTGAGTTAGGGAGTACTTGGACTGTTCTGTGTGGTTCGGTGGACTGAAACTTCCTAAGAAGCCAAAACTACTAAGCAAGACATAAATAAATACAGACTACGTGGTGAGCCCTTTCTGCACCTGCTTTTCAGGTGTACAAATCTGCATTTTCCATTCAGGTTCTCACAAATTTGGCAATGATATTAAAAGCAGCTGAGCACCTAAAGTCAGGCAACTCTGATGATTTCTCACCACTTTTGATAATCACCTTTATCTTCTCCTTTCTTCCCTTTACGTAAGGAAAAGAGAGCAAAAAGAATCCAGTTTACTGGCATTGAAAATATTCAAGGAAGAGCTGTTGAATAGAGAAATTGCACAGGGTCAGAGGCTTTGTAGCTTCCTCCTCTAAACCAATGCCAAAGGAACATGTCGGCTGTAGTGAGAGAATTCAGCTTTGTCAGAATAAGTAAGTGATGTGTTCGATATGTCTGAGACATAAATGGTTGGAGCAGTACACTGAAGGACTTCTACTCTAAGTAGAAGCTGCTTTGTGTGTTGAATGCATTTATTGTGAGAAAAAAGAACAAACTAAGAGATGTGAAAGTGAAAATTGCTATTGTTGAGCAAGATACAAACATAAAGCAAAGGAAAAAAGGATGGGATGTATTCTCTTGGAGGAACTCTGCTAGGGTGATCTTCGCTACAGGAAAGAATTCAGTTTACTCAGATAACTGAGCTGTTTTCGTGTTGCTTTTGAGATATCAAATGCACCAGTAATGGAAGATTTTTTTTCTAGATTGCTTTTTTTTTTTTTTTTTTTTCCAATGGAATCCCTGTTACTGGAAAAACAGGGAGGCTCATTTCTGAATTGTTGATTTTTGTTTGTTTTGCATTACAAAAATACTTGGAGGGATTCCACTTTCTCAGAAATATGTTTCCCTACCTCCTGGCAGTTTAAAGGACTTAAAGATAGCAAGCGATACCACTCAGACATAGCAAGTGATGCTTTTGACTGAAGTCCAGTGAATTCAGGAAAAAACAAATCCCAGAAATGTATCAAAAGCTTGATGTGTGTGTGGAGGGGAGTAAGAGTTCTCAGTAGAACAGGCGTAACAAATGACCTGAGGTGCAAATGACCGTACAGCGAACAGTTTGCTGTATGTTCCCAGAACATGAGAGCAACTGAATTACGTAAAAAATTTATAGCAATTCAGAGTAAGGTAATGTATATTGCCAAGGGGGATTTGTTATTTATTGGCATACTACATAAAGTGCTTAATATGAAGTGGAATTTTATACGTGACTGGACAGAAAATAACTGAATATTTAGAAAGAAGAAAGCATTGTACTCACCACAGTCCAGTATTTCAGGATCATGTATGGTGTGTTTAATGTTAACTTCATGGCAATGACACTTGGTATGTTGTGATGTTCCTTTTAATTCCCTCTGCTATGGTTTTGAATAAACTAGCATGCTTTTATCTTCACTTAAGATGCATAGCTTCTATTATGCCTAGCTGCTTTCCCAACAGTTTGCTATTAGCTGACTTAAAAGACTTTGCTACTGCAACTTAAAATACATTTGTTTTGCTTAAGAATTTATTGATAAATGCAAGCAATTACTTAAAATCTCTTTCGAAGAAAAGTAGGTTTCTAGATGCAAAAATCTCTCTCATAGGACTTTGATAGGAAAACACAGGGTAAATAAAACAGTCAGCTAAGATAATCTAACATCTCCCTTTGTGTGAGCGTACTGCCAGCCACTGATGTGATTTGGCTTTCTCTCTCTAGGTCTTTGTACCTCCCTTTTCTTAAAGACCAACTACTTTATGCTAAAGCTGTCGCCAAAGCAAAAAACTGACAACCCCAATGCACCACCTTGTGGTAGCAGTATGAGTGATTCCTGGTCAAAGGATGTTTTCCAGAACACCCCACTTTAGTATACCTTCAGTAGTATCTTCATAAGGACATTTTCCAAAAATTGTAGGGAAAAGCAGTGAAATCTAAAATTCTACACACATGCACAAAAAAAAAAAAAAAGAATATTGCAAACAGTCTTTGATGGGACTGAGTTGTCTGTCCAAAGCTAAAGCAGGAGTCTCAAGGTCAAGTTACTGCATAGTTAAAGGGTCTGGGCCACATGTCTTTGTATTTGTTACTGCAAGTACCATAAATCGTGAAAATATGAGAAATATTCATCATTTTCCAAAGATATGGACCAAAAATTCAGTTAGTTTTCTAGGATGTAACTTTGCTTTTAGAAAATATAGAAGAGAATTTTCCTTATCCTATGATGAAGTCCAACATGTAGTTAATTTAGTGAGGTGTTTGTATTTCAAAATGTCATTCCATGTATAATGAGGGATGAATGCTACCTAAGGTAGCATGTCTTTGCATATTCAGTTAATTACTGAATCCAGCTGCACTGGAAAAAAATTGATTGTTACTCCAGTGATTCCTTAGATATAATACTGACTTCCTGCACTGTATGAGGGCTGCTCCAAAGGAAATGTGTCCTATTTTATTTCGTTGGCCCATGACTTCAGAGGCAGATGTTGGTGGTAAGGCAGTAGAGGTTGAACCTTCTACAAATATTATTACGTGTTGTTGCCATGTGACAGACAGCAGCAGAGGGGCAGTCTGACAGAATGGTGTCTGACATGGAAGTGCAAATGAAACAAAGGTATGTCATTGCATTCCTCCATGCAGAAAAAATGGCAGCCACTGACATTCATTGACACTTGCTGAACATTTATGGAGCCAACCAGTGGATGTGAGCACAGTGAGGTGGTGGGTGGTGTGTTTCAGCAGTGGTGTCAGCAGTATGAAAGACAAGCCACATTCCTGACAGCCATGCAGATTTTTCCAAGCTGGCGTGCAGGCTCTTGTTCATCGCTGGTGAAAATACACAGCTAATGGTGGTGTCTATGTTGAAAAAGAGTGTTTTGCAGCTGAGAATTTGCTCTATCAAATAGCATGATTGTGCTCTTTGCGTCTGTTGTCGTTTCCATGGAAACAAATAGGAGGCATTACTTTTGGAGCGATCTACATAGATTCTCATTTCTACTATCAGGACAATGGAGTTTTAACGTAACACTGCTCTGAGCCAACAGATTTAACAGAATAGAACTATAGCTCTTTTTGAAGGACAACCAAATACTTTAATAAATAATAAACATTGAGAAAAACTTGAAAATAATATTTTAGTTTATCCAGAAATACTTAGCTATATGCAATTTCAGTAAGTAATACGTTAATAGTTGATCACACAGATCAGCTTAAATTACTGGTTTAAATAATTACTAGGTCCAAAATAGATGTTTTTTGTCATTAGTTGCAGATTTACAAAAGCATTAATTGACCGCAATAATCCAATAAAAAGAAACATATAGTGTTTTTTTAATGTAAAAGTGTCAAGGAATGAGAATAAGGAAGCCTATCAGAAAAAAATCACTTTCATTTTGATATTGAACTGCTATTTTTAAGGTTTCCCACCTGATTTTTCCAGTTCTTTTCATAAAGAGGGAGTGGAGGTCTACCAGCAGTTTTAGATGTTGTTAAAAACTGTCTTTGACTTAGAAGAACTATTGAAGGATGTGATTTAATGGGACAATGTGGTGGTCATCTTCTTGGTTTTGCTGATAATGCGAATTAATGCACAGATAATTGAGACTATGAGAGTCGTTCATACTATAGTGGCTGTAGATGGAATTAGGAAACAAAGAATGCAATCGTCTTGCCCATCTCTCTGACTTCTTTGCGCAATATCAACTTTCTTTGAAAGGCTTAGCACTGTTGGCAGGTTTGTCATCATCTTGAGAAAAGCCTGGATTTTGTTGTCTGAGGGTGCAAAACATAGTTTAAAATAATAAAAAGTGGAATATAGGCCACTTCTATTAAATACTTACATGAAATTCCATAGATTAGTTCAGTACATACTGTTTGTTGGTGTTTTATTTACTGAATGGACCCCATACCAAATAGGAAGTATGCTGGTACGCTGCAGTGGTATTAGTGATGTAGAATGCAAAGATTTCCTTTACAACTTTGAAAATGTAGCTGCGTAATCTACATTGTGTAACTTCTTATTTCATTAATCAGCTGAGAAATCCTAATGTTATGCAGAAACTCAAAATGCATTAGTTGATTGGTAGCCGTCACCATGTTATACTTTTGGGCATTGTCTCTAATCTGTGGAATAATCTGTTCTTCACCACAGTACGCAGAATATTCTTTCCCTGAACTCAGACTGAAATGGTCATTCTGTTTGTTAAATCAGCCATACAGCGTCAACTCATGCAGTTACTCCACACTGGTCTGCAAAAGTTAGAGGTTAACTTCTGAGACAAGTGAAAAAAAACTAGCACCACTAAAAGTACTGGGGGCAGGGGGACAACAATAAGGGACGATATAAAATTTAAACTTTTACATTAATTGCTAAAATGTATATGCATGTAAGTTGGCAAGGTCAAAGTAACTGGTTTTGAAAGTTTTCTCAGTAAATTACTTAGTAAAATTGTAATCTGGGAATTCATTGGGTAAGATCAAAATAGCAGGCAAGCAAAAACAAAAATTGGATGTTATGAGCAAAAAGGCAGGATAAAATCATGCTTTCTAGAGCTCATTTTGAGCCAGGAACTTTTCTCCTATATTCATTACTTTTACACATGCTGACAAATGAGTAACAGCAATGCTGTAGGCTCTGCCTACAGTAAAGACTTAACTATTTCACTTGAAATGTTTTCTAGTTTAAGCAGTTATCTATGCTTGAAGCCTGTTTTGGTCACATTCACATTAAAGTAGGAATTTTCAGTGAAAATGAGACTTGACATTTTCCACTTAATTTGAACTGAAAATGGGAATGATTATGATTTCATGAGAATAAGGGAACTATTAAAAGTAACCACAAGTTTTCCAAAAGCATTACACAAAGCCCTAAATTCCTTTTTTGATTTATATGCATACTTAGAAAAAAAATAAGAAAGGAAACAAAACACTGTTCTCTGAGAGAAAATCTAATAGCTCTGAGTAGGAGATAAGGCATAAATCACACAGTGTTATAGGTTATGGTATTTGCTGCCTATGAAAGCAAAAGATTACAAGAAGTGATTAAGATCTCATTATTTTTCAGTATATACAGGCAATAACCACAATTTAGCAGTTCAACCAAGATGAAGCCAAGTTGTAACTAGGATTATTCAGTTATTTCCCTGTACTCCCTGTATTATATATTTGATACTTTAAGAGCGTATAATAAAAACATAGACACATTTTTAATACAAATTAATTCCCACACGCAGCCCTACATTACTGAGACAAAAAAATCACATCAGTAAAATACTGCTTTTCCAAAAGACACATGATTCTTACTCTCAACATATACATTTAATAACTCGCTACCAAAATCTCACAGAATAAATTGCGGAGAACTATTCATTTTTCACTTCTCTCAGTATTTCTTTCCATTCTTAACCCTTTCCTATTCCTTCAAACTTATTTTCATCCGGAATTGTAAAATTGATGCGCAGCAGAGCTTTATTTTTCACTTTTTTTTTTAACCTTTTAAAAGAATTTTGAAAGGAATACTGATAAAATTTAGACTCTGCAGAGGTGATCTCCATGCAATATCTTCTGTAGTCTGGGGAAAAGTATGTGCAATAATTGTGATAAATTCTTGAAAGGATGGAATTTTAATTTCTATTAAAAAAACCACACCAAACAAGCAGGTGTCTCTTGATGAGAGATGCTGTGGCAGTCTCCTGGCACAAAATGAGCACTTCCTGCAATATGTGGAAAAGCTTGAGTGCAAGCCCAAGTTGTCTGTGTGCTGGATCCTTTTGGTGCTTCTTGACCAAAACTGGAAAGAGCAAGATGCACCTCCCTCTCCTTGATCCTGCTTTATCATTGTGGAATTAGACACCTTCATTTGTCTAAAATAAGACAAAATTCTTCCCAGTGATATCTGTTGATTAAAATGAGCTTCTGATCTAAGCCAATCTGTAATTAAAAGTGAATGTGCATGAATGCAAAAGATGCAGTATTTTTGAGGTGTCTTGAGAGCATTGAAAACTATGGTAAAGCCAAGCTCAGTGGAAATAATCAGCTGTGGTTGATGGGATGTGTCAGAAAGCACCAGAGGAGTGATGAGCCGTGGGCCAGCCTATGGCACAGCATCTGGCTATAAAGCACTCCAGTGAGATGTGCTAAGGGAGTAGGGAACCACCACAAAAGTGATTTAAGTTTCACAGGAAATATTAGAAAAATTTTGCTTAATCTTTCTTTTTGATGGTGTTGTATTCTGTATAGCTGCAATGGAATATTTCCTCAAAAATTGTTGGAATTGGAAGGCAACTTGGAATCTGTGTCAATATTTTAACCATACTGAATCAAACCTGTTTGCTGAGTCAACGGAAGGGTACACCACGTAATCCTTGCATGAGGTACACATGTAATGTACACAGGTTTACATACATAAGTATAAATGCTCACAAATATAAAGGTTTGTCTATGAGGAGGGATAGAAATCAAATCGAGAGATGAAAGAGTTGACATTTTCAGCACTCTGTGACCATAAAATGATGTTTCAAATGTAGCAACGTCTATTTTGGTGGATTATCAACTATTTTGCTATGTTGACCAGATACAGCTTTCTAATAGATAGGAAGCACAGACATTTGTAGATATTTGCCTTAAACTGTAACTGAAAATTAGAAACATAGACCTACTAAGATTATTAATCAAACCTTTTAGCTATCATCTAATACTTCATGAACAATGTTTGAGATTGTAGACTTTGAGTGTAGATGAACACCTTTTGGTCTAGTGATGGTAGAGATATAGATGGTAGAGAACCATCTACAGAGATTCCCTTCCATATTGCACGTCATCAGATGTAAATTAAATATGCTTACACCTTAATCAGCAAACCGGAAAGAACAACTCATCTTACTAAACTACGATGACTTAAGCCAAAAAAAAAAAAAAGGAAAAACTTGAGGCTCTCTAGTGGAAAATCCATTCTTGTGTGAACTGAGCAGTTCCAGAGGTTACTGCTGCCTGTTCAGCCATATTTGTTCTGCTTGAGACCTGACCACTGGTGTGAATGTGATACATGCAGGTGGGCTGCTCCCAGTGCCCTGTATGAATGTGTGTGAGACTCTGACTTTTGCTAGGAAATAGCCACAATGGGAGAAGATACCTAATGATTTGTGCTTGTTTCCTTAGTGACTATCAAGCTTTCCTCTTGAGATTATCCCTGTTTAGAGTACTTGAGCTTGATTTGATTTAATATCAGGTTTACTATGCTATAAGTCTAAAAAAGAGCAACGGAGTAAGATTGGAAATAACATCTGTGGGCAAAATCCCTGAAATGAATGGGAATAATTCCAAAAAGCTCTTGTGGTTTTTGGATCAATCCTCACTCTATAAAGCATAGGAGGAAATTGGCATGTGCATCCATTTGTCTATGCAGATGTCTATTTCTGAATTCATGAGAAACAATTGTACACATAAAAACTATTTTCTCCTGCAAATAGGGGTTACTGTGCATATGGATTTTAGAGGAGTTTTACAAAAATAGTCCCTTTAATAAGATAACCACTAGCACCTCCTATTTCAGTATTGTTCTTCTGGAAGAATAATTGCTGCCAGAGTTACCTAATAGTTGTGAAATATTTCTGAATATTAATAGTTGTAGATTACATAAAAAATCTGTAAGAAGATAGAAGAGAGAGTGATTGAGTGATAAACAGGAAGTATCAGTTAAAAGCTTAATTATTTTATTAGCATTAATATCTTTTAGATTTAGTTGCCTAAAAGCATAAGGATGAGCCTCTAGACATCTAGACTCTCTCAGGTCAACCAGACCTGTTAATACATCACTACCTGGGCTTTAGGGAAGTTGTTGTAAGACAGGTCAGTAAGCCATCTAGTGGGACATAGCTTCCTTTTGGAGTTGTTTTCTTTCCCTCCAACTAGCTAGAGTTCTCAGTAATTCTACCTTCCTTTTTAAGATGCACCTAATATTATTAATTTTCTCTGGCATATTTACTGTTATACAACATTTTTCTATCAATCAGCATATGTTTCTGTGGACACCTTATCTTGCAGAATGAGGCAAGTAAAAGGGGAATGGAGAAATCATCAAGAGCACAGATCTTAGTTTACTGGATGTGGTCTTTGGTTTATCGTCATTGCAATGTGGGAAGCTGAATCATGCATAACTGATCATCCTGATTTTTTTTTTTTTTTTGGAGCTACCACTTGGATAAAAGAGTCACCTGGAAAATAAGTTTTGCTTTTTAGTCTTAGTGACAGGGAAGTCCTGCACCACTTCAAGGTCAATGGAAATAACAAGCAATCTGCGTGAGGCGGATTCCCCCCGTAACTCCAGGGAATGTTTCTGGCCTAGGACAGCAAGCAGCTCTGGTGCCTTGGTTCACCACTTGTTGCTGACTCCGCTGTGGCAGGGAGGAGAAACCGCTGGTACTACAAGGCCTGAGAGTATATGTGCACTCAGATCGAAAGGTCACACTGCGTGTGTTGGTGGATGGAGGTCATAGGACAACTGAGCCCCAGTCACTGAAAAACACATTTTGCTTGGCTTCAAAATCTGCAGAATTGAAATGAAACAGTATCTTTTCCTAAAAGAGCTCCCAGCTGCAATGGTTGAATATGCCGATCAATGTGCAGATGATACATTTTTCTTTGTGTAATGCCTTCTCTCCAAAAATCAGAACAAAGAGAGGCTTTATATATCATTTTCTCTATATATTTGCTGGAAGCACAAAGACCGTGTTGCATTTGTCATGCAGGCTGACAGAAAGCATATGGATGAAGGTATTCCTTCTTGCAGGCAGTCATGTTCAGATGACAGGACACGAGAAAAATGGCCAGGCTGTTCCAATTTTTCACACTAGCTGCATTTGGCGTTTAATGACACAATTGTAGCAAATTGGTTCTATTACACTGAATAGAGAAAGATGTTCTATTTCATACTGTTTGGAATGTCTGCTTATTTATATTTAACATTGCAGGGACAGACTAGAAACCCTTTTTCACATTAGTGCGAGCTTAAAAGTTGCAGAAAAATAGCAGATGCTCTGCAATGTAAAAAACCGTCCAAACAATTGCTTTGTGACTTGTACATTCAGGGAGCCAAAATGACATGGATGATCCCAAAAAGGCAGAGGAGATCAGATGTAAAAATTGATGCAAACAGCAATGCTGAACATCAGGCTGGTTCTCATTGAGGATCTGGTGCAATGCATCCCTCAGTTAGTTTCCTGGCTGTGTTTAGTAAAAGTTGCACTTCTTACTTGTTTTCTGCTGTTTGGGTAACTTCCGTATTTCAGTTTTTTTTCCCCAGTGCTTGTAATTGTATGCATGCAAGTCAGGTAGCTTCCACTAACTAACTCTTAACACCACTGGAATTCAAGTCCAGTTTCCACAGCCCAAATGCATGCTCAGTTGAAATAAATGGAGTGAAGTGGGTTCAGATCATCCCCTTAGCCTACCTAGGTTCTGCCTTCAAAATATCTTTTTCATACTCAAATGTATTGATAATCGAGTCTGCAATACTTAAACTGTATTGTCTTAATCCAAAAGAAAGCCTTGTGTTCTCAGCTCTTTGCTATTGATGTTGATAGTGAAAGCACTAAGGGGTAAGATAAGATAGATATATAGGACAGCAAGACAGCTTCAGTAACTCAATTATGCAGTACATTAAAATTGGCAGTAGCTCCCATGGGTGCAGGGATATGAGGAACCTGGCTCTCTGAGATAGATAGGTCCCTGTGTAAGACCAACAGTGATACTATAAGCCATTCTAGACTGGTCTTAATTACATCCTAAGCCTTTCCTAATAGAAATTGGAGCAAGCATGTTTTCCCCATAGAATATACTATCTGTTCATCTCTGCAAATGCTCCGTGCCAGAAAGCAAGCCAGTGACAAGCAATCTTCCAACATGCTTAGTATGATATCTGTCCCTCTATTGGTACTGATAAGAATAGGTAACGTAACTCTAGCACTGACACTGCAAAATAAAACTTGGCAATAGTTACTTAGGTTAGTAGTTCTTATTTGTGTAGGAAATAATGTTGAGGAATGTCAGAAATATTAGTAGCAAGGCAAAAGACACTTCCCTTCTTTGACATCTTCTGCCTTTCATTCCATTCTGTAATACTTGGGGTGTGTGGTTTGTGATTTATTCACTCCCTAACCCCCACTGTTTCCTTTTTTTTTTTTTTTTTTTTTTTTTTTTTTAGTGCTTTCTCTGTGTGGAAACTTAATGCAGTCCACAGAAAGAAAAGAAATTACAGGAAGCTGTTGAGTTAATGTCAAGTGCATTGCAAAGTTACAATCCAATGCAAAATGAACGTCTCTAATATGATATAAAAGTCTGAATTATGTTATGCCATATGGATTGTACCGGCAAACATTTATCTCATCTGTCCTTGGCTTTCTAAATCATTGTGGAAGTAAGCTCAAAAATGCCCTTTTTCCTCTCTTTAGCTGTTGTTTTCCACTGAACAAATATTTTTTCAGTATTTGTTATGTTCTGGATAGCCAATGGTCTGAAAGCTCTGGGAATTGAGAGATAGGAAGCTTTCCTTAGATTCAATCGTGTTGCATGTGGAATGGTTACCATGCTAACTCAATATAATACTGTAAATAACCTGTGTGGGATTATGGTGCAGTGACAGTAACAATTCTGAAAGTGTGAAAAATTTCACACAGGGAAGCTCAAGCATCTCAAGTTGTTTGGCCCGTGGGCTTTATAACAGTCAGTCTATGACATGATCCTTGAAATGTGGTAGCACCTATCTATAATAGATGTCAAAACCAACACGCTCAGCAGCATGTTAATATTGTAACTAGGAAGATGTCATCAAGTGGTATGGTGAGAAATAATGCTGACAGCACCCAAGCATGCCCACTTTCCCTCAGATGATAATGGCTTCACAGAACACAGCGAGGAGACCATAAGGGTCAGCAGTGCAGCGTGTGAGCATTTTTACCTTTCGTTCTCTTCTGTGTATGACTTCAAACCAGACCAAAACAGCAACATTTGATTAAAAGCGTAGGCCTGATAGCAACTGCAGTACTATATGCTTAATTATTATTTCTGGATTTTTTCCATCTTAAGTTTGAGGGAGTAACTTTTTGAAAATCTATGATTTGAATGGACTAATTCAGATAGTCTACAGGATTGCCATACATGTTCTGTTTTGGTTGGTTTTCTCTTTCTGATAGAATTGCTATTTATTTTAATATAACAGTTTTGGATTGATTTAGCTGTCTCTAGTAGTAGATGGTGGCAATTTTATAGGATCCTTCATGTACAAAGGACAAAAATCTCAGCTCTCTCTTCCATGTTATTTTTTTCTGATTTCATGGAATACTATAAAATCTATGTTAGCACTCCTCTGTGAAAACCTTTAAACTAACTGGGCATTAAAATTATCTCAAACAATTTATTTTTGTCCTATATGTGCCAGTTTTAAATTAAAAGCTTTCAGAATAACTATTTTACTAAAAATGTGGTAGAAAAAAAGCTTTGAGAAATCTGTGCTTTTGGAGGTGACCTTTTAATATAACTGCAATATAAGTTCTGTCACTCAGCTTCTGACAAAAACCCAGAGAAAAGTATGACGTATATATAATTGTCTGAGAAAGTCTTACCTGGATTTTAAGTGATAGTTGACAGCTCAAATTGGTATTTTAATATTAGAGACTGTATTTCAATCTTAGAAAATATTGAAAACACAGAGCTGTTGATACCAATAATTCTATTTCTTTGGCTTACACAGATCAAGTTCCTCCATTTTCCAAACTGTTTTCAGATCAGTTAAGCTTATGAGAGTGTCTAAACCAATAATGTAGGAACAAAAACTTGCAATTTTTTTGTTTTTGTCTTATAGTCTGCATATAATTGTCTCATTGTTGTTCCAGGCTGAATTCCTTAAAAATATTAAGACAAATGCTAGTTTGGAAACTTAAATACTCTTGAGGAAGATGGAGTGCTGTGTGACACTTCTTGAGTAATTGCCAAAATCTTGAGAGTCACTTGATTCAGTGTGAGTGAGCTATGTTCACCATTGTTGTATTAATGCTTACACACCAGCTTAGAGGATGGTAACTAACAAAAAATCTCATGCAAGAAGTGATTGCCAGTTATTAGTAGTAAGAAGCAAATTTGCTTTGTATTTGTTCAGACAAACACAGTGATAATATTTACGTATGCAAACAGTCAGGGTCTGTGTTCAACAGCAAAGAAAGAGTCCTTAAATCCCTGATGGATAACTTATAATATGTGTCCTGTTTGTATCCAGTCAAAAAACACTGTCTTGCTGGAGCTAAAACCCATGAAAACAATACAGCAAAATGGTAACTTACAGTTCAAATTATCTGGACAGACACTAAATGGATTATGTTTAACTTTGTACAAACACAAGGTAGCACTGTGAATGTAAAGCATGGCTTACAATGCCCTACATTTTAATAGCTCTTCTCAATGTGTGTCTGATGAAATCAAAAGCGTTCCTTAAAAGATTACTCGTAATGTAAACTTTGAAGCCCATCTACTTTTTAATGAAATCTAATCCAAGTATGTTACCATTAAAAAATTGTCCCTAAGTGGAAAAGAATTTGCACTTTCTGCCGCTTGTATGTGATGGGAAACAAAGGTGAAGACTCTGAATTCAGGAATCAATCATGCATTCTGGCTTGGGCAGGATTGTAAGGGGGATTCTGAAGTACTATAGGGGATATTAAGAGATGATTTGGGGTTAAAATATTATTGATTATGGGAAAAAAACCTCACTGTGTGTTTATGAAAACACAGGCTGTAATGATAAAATAGAGAAAACAAAAATTATTGTTGTATCCTAAAAGTGGGGAACTGACTGCCTTTCAATTGGTATAACAAAAATAAGATTAAATGAATTATAAAAGGAAATTAATTCTGTATTCTAATGCCACAAGATACAATCAAGTCCTGATAATAACTTCCATAGCT
The DNA here is from genome assembly GCF_002078875.1 of Numida meleagris. Taxonomy (NCBI): domain Eukaryota; kingdom Metazoa; phylum Chordata; class Aves; order Galliformes; family Numididae; genus Numida; species Numida meleagris. The sequence continues at coordinate 39,661,880 of NC_034413.1, read as the reverse complement.
CATGATAACAAAACAGAAGCATGCTCAGGTGTATTTGTAGCTTTACCACTATGGCTGTGACCCACGTATGAGCCACGGCTGATAGAAACTTAGGGCAATTACCTTATGCCAGTCAGGGTGTTTCCTGGCATAGAAATACTGTACTAAGGCATGGGTCAGCTTCCATTTGATTACCATTAGCAGTCACCTCAAAAATAATGTGTATCGTACCACTGGACTGAGCAAACCTTCACACCACCAGGAACAGCTCCTGTCCAAGTGGAGATGACCCCTCTGAAATGTTCAGCTACTGAGGTGGTTCAGCATTACCGGCTGTGGGTGTTTCTGGGCCCTTGAATTAAGTGTGACTTATGGGTGAGAGCTGCTGCTGGGTGTGAGGGAGCCATGATGCTGAACAGCACTGGGTTTTTCCGGCCATGTAGATATGTTGATGGAAGATGGTTCTGATAATATTTTTTGCATAGCTTAGTACCAAAACTCCAGCTGCTGTATGTCATGATAAATCTTTTTGTCTAGTGTTAGCTTTGGCTTTTTGCATTTTAAAATATTTTCCTTCTTCCACTTCTAGCAGAACTATAAGTCCAAGGAATATAGTCTTGAAGAAGACTTCTAGTTGCCAATGAAAAATATATGCTAAGTTCCATACAGGGGAAATGAAAGAACTGAAGATTACCTTCCGCTACCTATAGTTATGTTTTGCCCAGAATGCATTTTGTCTCTCTCTGAAGGCCTCCCCTATCAGCTCATTTGTACTAAGCAATGTACAAACACCCCATTTTTATCCAGCCAGCTCTTTCTCCCAAAGTTACTGATTTATTTTTTCATTATCATTTCTCGGTGTTGTCATTAGCTTTGAAATGCATTCCAAGCAGTGTGACTTTAGTTACTTCCGTTGTGCATGTTTTTATCAGATGACATGTTTCAGTGAAACAGGGAAAAAGCACTGAGAATAACCAGTTTACTTGATATGTATCAAGTAGTACATTGTTTGCATGAGAGTCCAGCCAGTCTGTCCAGCCTGGATGTATCTCCCTTTGAAAGAAAGTGACAGCAGAGCAGTTCAGGCCACTGATCACCTCCAAATGAGGTTGCTGGAAAGAGAAATCTGAGGTACCTGCCTGTTCTGCAAAACACCTCTGGGATTTTATTTTTGGGGGATGGAGGTGATTTAAGTACTCTACTCTGAAAGATGAAAAATCTGCTGGATATAGTATTTGTCAAGTTATTTGGCTGTGAATCCGCAGGCAAAGTGTTGCTGATCTGCTGTAGGGCCAGCCTCAAGCCCCATGGCTGTGTCACACAGCAGAGCTGTTATGAGCACTTTCAGGCAATTTCATTTCCACAGAACTGCTTGAAATTACACTCTGATTCATCATGGGGAATATAAATACTACAATTACAGAATTAAATGTCAATTTAAAAATTAGCCTCTTTAAATTTCATGGAATTACACCCATAAGATACATTTAATCAGGCATGGCAATTGGCACCCCTTTAGTCTTTTGCCGTGGTTACCACTGCTCGCTGTAGGATGTGCTTTGCTTTATGCTGGGGTCAAGTCTCTGCTGCTCTTCCATTTGGATCAGGACTATTACTGCCTATGAACTGTTCTAGTCAATATCATTCCGAAACAAAGCGATGTGCTTAAATGGTCCGTAAAGACTGATCATCCCCTGAGTACAACTTGATATGTTGTTTCTGCAAAAACATTTGAACAGCTAATCAGTGATCATGTAGAACGTAGCTGGATGGTAAACCACATGCAGACTTACCTCTTCTTGTTCTGCCAAGATGAGAGGGAGGAATTTAAAATATAAAAACATCACCAGCAGAGAAATGCTCCATACATACATAGGTCACGCTCACATATGAAGTAATCTCTTTTCTTTGCATTATTGCTAAGTCAAGTACAAACTTTAAGTAGAAAGGCATATGTGACTGTAGTCTGTTAGTCAATGCTCTCCTTCGATGGTGTTGGAAAACACATAATTTGATTCAATTGTACAGTAATCATGACCAGTGGAATACTACATGCAATATAGTCATCAGTTAGAAAAATACAACATATAAAGTAATCATCACTGACAGAACATACAACACATGATGCATAGTAACTGCTCTCATTCTCTAATTGGGATGCTGAACACATGGAGAAGACAGTCCTAGCTGAGAATGAATCCTGTCCTACTTGAACATCACTGCTTTATCTATATTCCCAGAGTGTGAGGCAGGTGAAGGTAACTTTAGTTATGTTTAAATTGCCTAAGACCTTATTTTGGCTATACTTGAACTTCCTTTTTTTAAATAATAAATACAATTTGGTATCTGTATTTTGAGTTTAAAAAAAAGCTGGAATTAGCTGTACATGTCTGTCATTCCAACAGAAACTCCCGTATTTGACAACATGTAGCTGATGAACGTTCACAGCTAGTGGCATTGTGGATCCCTTCCTTGACTGATTCTTATATTCAGTAAGCAAGCATGGATGACTAACTGACCCTTCTCTGGGAGCTGGTACTGCTAAATACAAGTGGAGAAATCACCATAGGAAGTACTGAATAAATACTGTGTTGAGTACAGGACATGTCTTGCATTAACATTTTTGGCCCATAAGAAATATTAGAGCAACAGTAGGTTTTATTAATAGACAGTCAAGTCTGGTTATTTGTAACCTGTGTCACCTTCCCCGCTTATCTTTTAAAATTTAAAGATGTGATTTCACTTTGCAGTTGTGATAACTGCAGAATAATCACACCAATCATCAAGTTACTTAAAAATAAATAAATAACACAATGTGAGACAAATCTTATCTTTACTACAAAGGCATGCACAAGTTGCTCTAAATCCTAGCTGGCACTTACTTTAAGCACCAAAAGGCTAAGAGATACTCAATCACCCTGCTCTTCCAATATTCCTTTTACTGACTAATATATTCTGGACAGGCACTGCGGAAGGATTGGGATGAACCAATACCCGCAGAGCTGAATGACAAGTAGGAACACAACATACTCACCTACACATCCTCCATGAAAATGCATCACAATGAATTGAGGTCTGTGGTGCAGCTGACACACCTGAGGGACAGGATGCCATCCGAAAGAAGCATGGTCAGCAGGTCAAGGGAGGTGAGTCTGCCCCTCTACTCTGTGCTGGTGAGGCCTCACCTGGAATACCATGTCCAGATGTGGAATCCTCAGTACAGGAGAGACATGGACCTGTTGGAGTGCATCCAGAAGAGGGTCACAAACATGACCCCAGGGATGGGACACCTCTCCTACAAGGACAGGCTGAGAGAGCTGGGGCTGTGCAGCCTGGAGAAGAGAAGGCTCCGGGGAGACCTGAGAGTGGCCTTTCAGTATCTCAAGGAGGGCTGTAATAAAGAACAGGACAAACTCTTTAGCAGGGTCTGTTGGAACAGGACAAGGGGAAATGGTTTCAAACTATAAGGGGGAAGATTTAGATTGGACATAAGGAAGAAGTTCTTTACAATAATGCTGGCAAGGCTCTGGAACAGGTTGCCCAGGGAGGTAGTGGGAGCCCAATTCTTGGAGGCATTCAAGGTCATACTGGATGGGACTCTGTGCACCCTGATCTAGCTGTAGGGGTCCCTGTTCATTGCAGGGGTGTTTGTCTAGATGACCTTTAAAGATCCCTTACAGCTCAAAAAATTCTATGATTCTACAATTTTCACCCAGCCTAGTATCTTTCCTGATAGTTTATAGCCCTTCAGAGAAAGGAAGCAAAAATACCCTTCTTGAATGTTACCTCTTGCTTAGCATCCTGGCAAAACCAGATTGCAAGTATGCCAAGGTCAAACAAAGGTTTGCTTCCCTGGAAACTCACTGTTTTTCTCCTCTGCACTCCCTTCTTTAAATAGCATGAGAGGTCTCGGACCAGCAGAGCGCAAAGGAGTCACAGCAGGCACATGGGGAGGGAGTCTCTGCTTCCTCAGCTCTGGATACAGCCCAGCCTGACATGATTTGTCACTTTCCATAAGATAACTCAGCTTAAGATATAAATTCCTGTAAGCCTTAAGCTGTGCAGCCGTAACAGTGATAAAGCAGCAAAGAAATGAAGATTTACAAGACACACCTCAGGTGTAAACATGAATAAAATAATCCACACACATACATATCAAGTCAAATGCTGCCTTCTTATGCCTGCTTTAAATTTCCACACAGTTCCAAGTCTGATTTGCCACTCCTTACCAAAAACATGGTCTTGATTGAATGGAAACTTGCTGAAATTTAACAATTCCTATTGCCAGTCAGGATTCCTTCAAATTTGATTCAGAGTTTTTGCTGGCTTGCCTTAGAATTTTCTTCCCTGTGGGGACAGAACATTTGCATAAGTAATTGCATATATATATACCTAAAGCCTGAGGTTTTTGCATGAGGTCAATATTTGTTGCATCCAGTGCATGTCTGTTCCATAAAATAAAGATCGCAGAATCACAGAATTGCAGGGGTTGGAAGGAACTTCTAGAGATCATCTACTCCAATTCTCCTGCTAAAGCAGGTTCCCTGCAATAGGTAGCACAGGTACGTGTCCACCGGGTATTGAATATCTCCATAGAAGGAGACTCCACCACCTCTCAAGGCAGCCTGTTCCAGTGCTATTTCACCCTCATTGTGAACAAATTCTACCGCGCATTTGTGTGGAACTTCCTATGTTCAGTTGTTGGAAATGGAACTTCCTATGTTCAGTTGTCAATGATGGAATCGAGTGTACCCTCAGCAAGTTTGCAGATGACACCAAGCTGAACGATGCAGTCGATACATTGGAAGGAAGGGAAGCCATGCAGAGGGACCTGGACAGGCTGGACAAGTGGGCCCACGAGAACCTAATGAGGTTCAACAAGGCCAAGTGCAGGGTGCTGCACTTGGGCCAGGGCAATCCCAGGTATTTATACAACCTGGGGGAAGAAGTACTTGAAAGCAGCCCTGCGGAGAGGGACTTGGGGGTCCTGGTGGATGAGAAGCTGGACATGAGCCAGCAGTGTGTGCTGGCAGCCTAGAGGGCCAACTATGTTCTGTGCTGCATTAAAAGAGGAGTAGTCAGCAGGGAGAGGGAGGTGGTGGTCCCCCTCTACTCGGCTTTTGTGAGGCCCCATCTGGAGTACTGCATCCAGGTCTGGGGCCCCCAGCACAAGAAGGACGTGGAGCTCTTGGAACGAGTGCAGAGGAGGGCGACCAAGATGATCAGAGGGCTGGAGCACCTCTCCTGTGAGGAAAGGTTGAGGGAACTGGACTTGTTTAGTTTGGAGAAGAGAAGGCTCCAGGGAGACCTCATTGTGGCCTTCCAATACTTGAAGGGAGCATATAAACAGGAGGGGGATCGATTGTTTGTGAGGGTGGATAGCGATAGGACAAGGGGGAATGGTTTTAAGCTGAGCCAGGGGAGATTTAGGTTAGATATTAGGAGGAAGTTTTTCACACAGAGGGTGGTGACACACTGGAACAGGTTGCCCAGGCAGGTTGTGGATGCCCCGTCCCTGGAGGCATTCAAGGCCAGACTGGACGTGGCTCTGGGCAGCCTGGTCTAGTGGTTGGCAACCCTGCACTTGGCAGGGGGGTTGAGACTCGATGATCTTTGAGGTCCTTTTCAACCCAAGCCATTCTATGATTCTATGAAATACAAGGGGAAAAAAATGACCTGTCATAAGGCAGCCTGCTATGCCAGCCAATTTCAGCAGCAAATTCAGTAAAAATAAATAAATAAATAAATAAAAAATCAGGAACGTACCACCATTTAAGCTGTTTTTAAATATCTTCTCCAGGCAATGTTGCCACTCCCCTACTGTGCATAACACACCCTAATGTGTTATCTACATCATTTTGGTGGAAGTAGGTTAGAGAGCAGTACTAAGTGCGGCTACATAAGCAGCATTTCATGGCATGGTAGGGAGAGAGGGACAAAGCATTTAGGTGTCAGTATGGAGAAGGACGGCTCGATGCAGAACAAGTGATAGCTTCTTACCTTGCCTTGACCAATGCAGTGTTGGCCACTAAATGCACGGACTCAAAGCTGTGACCATTCAGTGCAATTCTCAATAAGACTCTGCTCATCACCGTTTGCGTAAGCTCTAAGGATTAGCTACAAAGTTTAGAAATAGTTTGACTGACTGCCAATTTCATCTGTATGCACAGTTTGTATTTACTACTGATCCAGTGTCAGTAACACAGTTGTGGAATGGCACCTGGTAAAACCAACACTGGAAACTAGGAGCAAAAGATATCAAGGAAAAGTTTGCATATTAGTATTTATCTGGTACATCTGATCCATGTTCCAGCTCCAGGATCAGCTGATATTCTAAGTTATGACACTAACTCTAAGTAACAGCATTGCATGGCTTGGAGTCACTCTTGAAGTCTTGCTGTTGTAGGCTTTTTCAGAATACTGCAGTGTCTGAGGTATCTGGTTTCAACTGTCCTCCTAATTAATTCCTAAAAGCTCCCCCCCCCAAAAAGTATAAATGAGCAAATTAATTCCCTCTACATCTCTCTTCTGTTCTCATTTTTCCTGTTGCAAGGCTATTGGCAAGGAACTATGACTTATTTCACGCATGCAATAACATGTTCTGAATGCATACCAAAGTTACTGTTACGTATGTATCAACTCTTCATAAATGTTCACGCATCTCACTAATATATTAGGACTCCAGATTAATTAGGGAAGGTAATATGCACTTAAATTTAAGTGATAATCACAACACCTACTTGAAAAGAATTCATTATGTCTCACACTAAGAGGAGGTTGCCTTTACATATTTAAACCACATCTTAACTTGGGAAATTAAATATTTCAACTTCGCCAAAGACTACCTAGTCGTGTGTAGAGCACTTCCTTTCAAGCAGCAGGAGCAGACATTAACTTGTATCTGTGGGCTTCTTCCCTCTCGATAAACCAGCACATAAATCAAATCATGACACCGTGAGGCAAGTACCCATCCAAGAAAAAAAAATGCAAATTAATGTTTTGCTATCCACTCATCTTGACACTTAGAGGTCACTTAGTTTAAGTTGCCAAAACAAAAGCTATTAGACAATATAATTTATTTTATACCAGTACTTCTAGGCAAGCAGCAAAGCAGAAGAGCTTGTGATGCAGACAATGACTGCTAGGTTGTAATACATCTGATTGGGTCGCTTCACCCTGGGAAAACTGCACAAGTTTTTTGAGAGAGCACATTCATTCAAGAGAAGTAAAATTTCTCATTTATTCAGCTGTGCTTCACTGAATAGCTCACAGTGTCAAGCTCTCATCTACCTCCCATCTATTTCCCTCTTCTTCAGGCTCTCCAATGGTGATGCACTGATCTGCACATCACTTCCAGCTGCTTAGAACTACATAACATTCTGGAGACATTTCCAAATATGACTCTACCTCGAGACTTGGTATAGGCTGGCATCAAGTAAAAAAACATCAGCTGCAAAGGCTACTTACCCACACTGACCTTTCAAAACAACACTCTTTGGCTGCAATCTATGTTAGCAACCTGGCACCCACACCAAGGATCTCCAGGACTTAGGGCTTTGTTGAATGTGGTCTGAGCGTGCTCTGCATCTTGGCAGTTGTTAGCAAAAGAGATCTCTCTCTTTCACTGCCATTAAGAAGCAGAAGTTTCGTCAGACATCATCAATCTACTGGACCTATAGGACTAAAACACAATGCAAAGCACATTGCAGCTGAGTAGAAAATTGTCTGGACAGTTTGGTCCACCTGGTTATTCCATTCTTACACTGGGAAATGTGGATAAATACGTGGTCTCCAGGAGGTAAAACCATATTGCCTCACTGGTGTAAATACTTCTTTCTCTGCCTTTTCCAAAGACAAATTACTGCAACTTTTAACATCCTTTGACTGAAAGTATTTCTTACGTATCTTTTATTAGGGGATGCAATCCTGAGGCACAACAGCAGTAAATGAACGATGCTCCTCCCATAGCAACAGAATTCCACGGATTACCATACAGGTAATTTTTATTGGCATTTAAGTATTAAATTATCTGCTAAGCTGTGTGCCTAACAGACAAATCACATTAATGAGCACATACGCTGGCAAGATGTCACTGAAAGTTCAACCAAATTACTTTGCTTATTCAGAGCTTCAGAAATTAGGGGCATGATTAATCCTCATGGCTCCTAGACTGCAAATATCAATAATGATTACAACAATATTTCACAGTAGGCTACAAACACTTTTAAATGAATGGTTTTTTAATTTTTTTTTTCTTCTCCTGAGGAGACAAGAGGCTTTCAATAAAGTATTTTGACACATTTTTCCTGTAATTTGTTTGTGGTACCGCATAAATATTTATAAATACAGAAACTACGCTTTCAAGAATTATCACCAAACATTTTGTGTCTGAAGTCTTAAAGTTACTCCATTCTTTCTTTTTACTCTTCCTAGTTTCCAGTACATTAGAAACAAAAGAGATTAAAAACACAGTTACTGTTCTTAGGATCAGTAACTTCTCATTCCCAAACAACACAAAAAGCAGCTGGTCACTGGGCAGGGAACGCTTCCCATCCCTATAGCCACCTTGTTACCCAGTTAGGGCCTCCAAGTACTGGAGCTACTTGTTTTATAAGCTACTACCAAATATGAGATGAATTTCAGATCCAGAACTGTGACAACAGTCTTGGCAAATCATCTTGAGGTTGGGAAATACTGGACATCTTGGAAGAACAATTTTTAGCTTAGTGGTCTATGAGCTCACTCCCCAGAGGACTGCTGAGAGCATTCTCCTGTTAAGACTTTATATAATGGTAGAGGAAAATGGTAATAAATTATATTACATAAAGTGAAATCAAAGATACTGCTGCAGTATAACTGCAATACCCCAGATAGCGCTAAGTGGCTTTTCTGCCAGTTAATTACTTTGAGACAACATTAACTTTTTTGAACATTGAAAATGCCTGTCACCATGGCACATTCATGTGAAATTTGCAGATATCTCAGAATGGAGCAATAAAAAAAAAGCCAGACTGTTACCCTTTCCCTCAGAATAATGTCATTTTATCCCTCTTATTTTTTCCAGTCTCGTTTCTCCTCCTCATACCAAATGACAGCTCTGTAAAATAAATAAATAAAGTAATAATATTTACTTGAACTGCTGCACTGAGGCATGGCTTAAAGTTGAATCCTATTCTAAAGATAGAATAAAAAGTTGACTATTTCTGGGTACATTCATTTTCTTTAATGAAAGAAGAGGAGAAAGTATGAATGGTTTGCAGATTAGAAATTCAAATGCAAACATATAAAAATAATCCATCAGCATTACTGCATCATGTTCATCCACTGTCTAAAATGAGTACGGTGCAGATTGTAACAGCTAAGGAATTTTAACAAAGGCTTCAAGGACTGGCCAGACAAGAAGCAGATGAAGAAAAAATGCAGGTTTAGATAGGAAATGTCTAAGTGCAGTTGAAAAATGTGAGGGCTGTCTTGGACTAGAGACCTGCTTCTTTAGAAAATCACTGAAAAAAAAAATTAAATGCAAAAAGTAACTGTACCACGTAACAAGTGACATGCTGAAATTGTAGTGATACAAAGAAATAGCTGTTCATAATAAAACATTGCACAAATGGAATTAAAAAAAATAATAAAACCAACATCCTGGAAGTCTGAAATGCCAGTTTCATATAGTAATCTCTATAGTTATCAAAAGGAGGACAAATGGGGGAATGTAAGAGGAAAAAAAACAAGAAAAAACCAAATATTTAACTTTGTATAGACTCTCACAATACATGGACTTATGCACCAGTGTATTCCTACAAAGATTTTCAGATATTCTATATGCAAAGGACTAAACAGTAATGTTGGCTTATTGCATATTACTTCTAACCTGATTCAATGGAACCACTGATATGTCGGAGTATTGGATAATGTAAGATTGTGATTATGCTACTTGGTATCATCAGCTTCTACTTATTTGGCAAGGTCTCAGTCTCCTAAATACTTCCATCACAGCCATCTCAAATTCCCACATGCATATACAAACTCAGTTCCAAAACTACTAACACGCAGTCACCACCGCACCCTGGACATAGCACGGATGCCCACCACCACGTGTGCAGGACCTTGTATGAGACTGCGCCCTGGATTTCTCTTCCTGGGCTCTTCCTTACCTGCGTCTTATGACTCTTAGGTTGTTTTGGCAAACGCACAAGAAAGTGTACTTCATGGGATTAGCATGGTAGGAAGAGATACCCATCCAGCTCTATCAAAACAATAACAAGGGGGGAAGTGCCAAGCTGAGGTCAGAACAGGAAATTTCAGCAGGCCAAGAACAACAACTTGTGACAACCTTAAAATCAGAAAAGATTATTTTTTTCTCCCTTCTACTTGCTTGCCAGACTAACAAGACTTAAACCAAGCTGATCTCCTCAAAAAGAAAACTTGATAGATATCAATTTAATGTTATATTTGCACAGTTTAAATTCACCTCATTTAAAACTCTCGTTTTCTTTTGTGTATTTTGTTTCTGTTTATTTAGATAACATTTCTCTCTATGTCAGGAAAATGAGTGTATGACACACTTCCTAATTATTTTTCTAGTGTATTGCCACTGGTCTAGGCAGGATGAGGTCTCTGCAGTGAAAGCAGCAATAACCAATATGCTACAGGACCAGGGCATATAATAAACTCTGACTGCTGGGGATTGATGTTGTACATGAATGTAATGATGTTGCCCCCACAGTGCTGCAAGTATGATTTTTACCTGACCCAATGTGCTGCTTTTCACTTTATAATTAAAAGTTAGATTCTTTATTATGCGCTATTGAGAAGGCCAACACCTCTCCTGGTTTTACATAGAAGTACGCTACAGAAATCTACAGAGTTCCTCATCTGAAGACAAGTCTGTGCTTGGCTCAGTGCAGAACAAGTTGGGATAATGAGAAATCACTATAGCTTTTTTGAATACACGCAGAGTATGTTTAGGCTCTCAAAGCCATAAAGAAGTCAAATTTTAGGTTCCTTTCTTTGCTGCAAAGAAGTTTAAGGGAAATGGTTTTTCTAACAGCAGGCTTAAGAGTAAGTTTCCCGTAAAATATTCAACTTAGTTCAAATTGCATTTCTTTCTTCTTTATAATGTTGTATAATATCTGAAAATGCCTGGTTATTTGGAGGTGATGTTGCTATGCAACCGCTTCACCTTTCTTTCCCTGCTTGTGAGGATGAGCAGGTGGTAATTCCTTGTAAATGTTTTAACCAAACTTGCAAACAACAGAATAGGTGGAAAACTGTTTTCCTGGTGCTTTCATAAGTTCGAGCTTATTTCAGCTAAACTTAATTCTTTTTTCAAGTGGCATGGTATTCTCTTAGGCAAACAGACTTGTGAAAAAATAGAAAGGTCAAGTTAAAGTTTTACAAAGAAACAAAAAAATACCCAAAGAAGGCAAAAAGAAAGGAACTCTGCAGAAAAGCCCAATCGCATATATGCACAGGCCTGATATTAGTGGAGAGAGAATCAAAGATCTCATTTCAGCGAGGCATTATGCATGTGCTTATCCAGCTACTTAATAAACCATAGAAAAGGAGAGGCAAGTAACACGGGAAATAAATGAAAGGCTACATGAAAGTATTTGACAATGCCTCAGTACCATTTTTACGCCTCTTTTACAGTGCTGGTATATGAGATTTACTAAAACCTGTATAAGATTTGACTTGCAGCTCAAAAGAATGGAGAATAACACAAGTCTCTGGCAAGACTCAGTAAGAGTCTTTGCTCTTCACATTCAGTACTCTACAGTATCTTTTTAGCATGTGAATTTTTCCCTCTTAAAGATAATACTGTATATATAGATCAGGTGCTTCACTGCTGTGCTTTCTTTTATATAGCAATAACAGAATCCATGACTGTAACTAATTTCTGGCATTCAGCCAGCCCGTACCACCTTGCTTTTCTAGTTCTCTGCCTCTCCCTCTGCCTGCTTCCTTCTGCCCGCTCTAATCCCAGTCAGGTTTCATAGCCTCAGCCTCTGGGTTTTTTGCCTGACGCGCTGCTGTGCCCTCTCCATCACCTCTCAGGCTATCATTTTTACTTAGTAAAGGAAGGACTGGAACAAGAAAAAAGAAAAATGAGGAAATGAGAGAGTATTTTTTCCATGAAAGAGAGACCAAAGACTTTTTTAAAGCAATGTATATGGTACACCTCCAATTCAAACGGATGTAAGCGGCCTTAAATTGGCTAGAATACAAATGAACAAGCAAAAATAGAATAGCTCAGTTCCTTCTTTGTTATGGAAATACTCTCAGCATGAAAAAAGTTTATGATACGCTGTCCTGGGACCTTTGTGGGCATTGCTCTCCACCTGCAATATGAGACTTCACCAGCTAAAATCAGATTTTCAGTGTTTGCTACTTATAACTATCTGAAGTCACAAGAAACTGCATGTGCATCTTTAAATATTATTTAAAACTTGAAATTGTAAGAAAAAGAACACAACACCAAATTCACTCAAAACAAATGCAAAAAAAAAAAAAAAACACCACCAAAAACATTTCTTCCATTACATCTGAAATTATGAGAAGCAGAATAAAGTCAGTAGTATCTACCCTGGTTTCTCATCTATGTATAATTCTGTACAATTAAATGGTACTGCACAGATTTGTTACTTAAAGTTTGGATATTGTCGCCATAAGCGCACCATGGACAAAATTTAAGAAAATGATTATAGTTCCATATTCAGAGAATCTGAATAAATGAAGCTTGGAACTCCTCAGATGGACTCCCCCAGTACATACGTCCGAAGAAGGTACTAAATTAAAAATTCAAAGCACCACAGTTCTGCTTTGTCCAACTTGAATACGTGTGTTATCTTTAACGTTACTTGGTTGCATTTTCCTCTGTTTCAATGTGCGTATCAATATTTTCTCTTTTCAAGTCTGTAAATGTGTCACTAGTTCACAGAGTATGGATTTTTTCCAATTCAACACATTACTTGTCTCCTTTATTTCATGTACAGTTGTTGGCTTCACAAAGAAGAGTTCCTGACAGCTTGCTACAAACGCTAGAGATAACCACAAATAACAAGGCTGAGATTGGACAAGCTTTCCTGTATAGGTTAATAGCACACAGAAATCTTCATTTCTTTTTGGCCAAACAGAGTTTGGAGGGGTAGCTTAAAAAGGTGTTCATCTGATTTCTCTGTGCCTCTTTAATAGAACACAAACCATCAGCCCAGCACCTGGATAAAAAAAATTTCAGGAAATCACAGAATTCCAGTTTCAGTATCTACTCAAAGGGACAGGACTCATTACTTTCAATGTTTGCTATCTGTGAGGTAATTTCTGGAATACCTGCAGAAAGAAGGCAATGCTATTGTGCCACCTCACAGTAATGTTCCATCAGACACTAACACAGATAAATACATTTCCTGGATTACACATGCCACAGAAACCATTGGCATTGGCAGAGCATCACATTTCAAGTCTGTTCTCCGAAATAAGACTCATGATGGGATATCAGAATTGGAAAGCATCAACACTATTTGTGATACCTCGAGGTTGTTACATTCATTAATTGCTCTGAATGTTAATGGTCATTTAATCGTATGTTGTGCGATGCAGCGGCAAGTATTTTGTAAAGGTTAATGAAGCCTTTAGGCAGTTATGATCCTTACAAAATTCCCTGACCTTCGCATAAAAGCTTGTTCCTCTAAAATATTGCTATTGACAGTAAGTGTTTCACTGAGGAGGGAAAATCCCTGCCTTTATAACTGCCGGGAGTGGAGATGGAGGCAGAGAGTGGAAGAGAGACTGGAGTAAAGCATTATTAGACTTCTCACAATATACAAGCAGAATTAGCATTCACAGAAACCATTCATTAAAATGGATCACAAACACTTTCAGAAAATTGCCGCGCCAAAATTTGCTGGCAGCATTTCGAAAAGAAACGCGTAGTGTTGGTGCATCTCTGGGATATAATTCAAGAGGGGGACCGCAGTTCTCCCACACACACAGAAGGTTTGCTAAGGCTGCCACAACAAACGCAGATAAAGGGACAGCTGGAGAAGCAAGCTGGACAGCACGTTAAAAAGAGGGGTAGTGAAGTGACTCCAGGGATCCCCCTTCTCAGCTGTATGTTTTCTAAGTAGCAGTTGTGGAGAACAGTGTTGTGTTTAGCTTAACGTATTTCTCAGTACATACAGATTGAGATCCAGAGCATACTGCAATCCCTGTTGGACTGCACTGTTAGTGTCTGACTTAAGGAACTCTGTTTCTTAGGACAGAGTAAGGAACACGCATGAGGAGCAGTTAGTGTAAGTGAAGACTTTAAACCATTAGAGTACATTTAAAGTCTGCAGAGCTCAGCACAGCCCAGATGTGACACGTTCAAATTGCTGATAACTAGTTCACTGTACATACCGTCTAGGCATGGAGGCAGTGAGCAGTCAGAATGCCTATCTGTATGGCTCCTAGATTCAGGATACAGGATTTGTTGAGTTTTCAGGGCCCAGGGCAAGGGGAGCTGATGCAGGAATTGGCAGGACACCCTAGAGAAAACACACCTGACAGAATTAATTTTTTTAGCATTAATATAAAACACAAGTGGGAAAGAATATAACCTTTGCAGTGAGGCAGCAGATAGAATACTGGTGTTAATAGCCTATACTATGCAGATTTGATCATGTGAGTATGTTTCTCTGAATGCTGATGAACCAGAGCAAGTGCCAGGAGAGAGCTGTCCCTTGCACCATCCCCGGGACGTGATGGTGGCTCAGACTTCCAGGGCTGGGTGCTCAGTGCTCCTTTAGGCATTGGACTGTGCTATTCACCACCAGGTGAAGCAGACTTGTTCTGCAGTGATCCTGTTATTTGTTCTTTCATTTAAGCTGTCTGTAGCAAGCAGAAAGTAAAGTACCAAATCTATAGGACTGCATTTTTTTCCTCCAATTGGTCTTTGTTCATGGCAATTATATTTCTTCATAATAAGGCAGCAAGATTTAGTATTTAACACCACTTGCACAAGCGTCATCTTAAACATATTAAATCCCTTCTGAAAATAACAGTAATAACGTATTTACTTCCAGCCTCACTAATAGGCGGCTAGCTGAAAGGCATACTGATAGCTGATCAGCAAGCTGAATTTTTCTAGTTCTAAAGGTTCAATGTTTGGAATTCTACTCTGTGACATGATCAGAAAATGTATTTACTACAGAAACTGAGCTGGAGATTCCTGACTGTTGTTCTGGGCTACGGGACTTAGGTAAAATCTCTGTCACAAACAGACTCCTGGCTAAAGGAGGGAGGGCAGACTATGCATTGGCTGCTCAACAGACACAGCCGTAAGGCAGCTCTCCCTGGCAAAGCTCTCTATTAATAAAGTGCTGCCATCTTTGATAGATGCCAGACTGAGTCCTCCTCAGCTAAGGAAGTGCCTTTTAGTTGTCCCACATAATTCACCTCCTACCTTGCTAGTGTTAGTAGAGAGAAGCATTTGAAGACCATTTTATTCCAAGCATCCTTTGGAGCAGCTGAAGTTAGAGGAGGAAGAAAGCACCTCAACTAGGAAAAAGAAAGATGTAAGGCAGAAGCTTTACCTATGCCAAATATTTTTAGTTCACAGCTGCAAAAAAAGGAGTGCAAGTTTTTTCATGCACATAACTCTAAAGGAGAGTGGAAGAAGCAGAGAAACTCTGAGCTGCACAGCCAGCTCTCTCAGCCAACCAGATACTGTGCAGGTTTCAGATCCTACAGGCTTGGGCTCTTAGGTGGTTGCAGATATATTTGTGGGAAGATGATGCGTGAGCTGCAGGAAACAAGATATTATCACTCTGTGCTTTGTATATCCACAATATGTTTTGAAATAGCATCAATTTTTATGATGAAGACCATTTGCAAATTTAGGGCATGCTCAAACAAAATGTATTTCATTCATGTGGAGAAATATAATTCCCAAGGCTGAACACTCCTAGCTGAACTTGGCTGTGATTTTTTGTTCAGAAATTTTCCAACAAGAGAGAACCTCAAGTTAAAGAAACCCTTGCTGACAGCTTATGTGGTTGGCCAGACCTTTCTGAGCGACTTTATGAACATGCATGGTTGAAACTTATAAGAACACAATCTTTAAGGGTGTTACTTTTGCCTGGCATACTCCTCTTCTGCTTCTAGAGTGCTAACCCAAATCTTTGTCAGGTCACATACTTAACCCTTAAAATCATAGACTTGTTTGAGTTGGAAAGGGCCTGTAAAGGGCATCGAGTCCGAGCACTCCCTGGCAATGAACAGGGACAGCTGCAGCTAGATTAGGGTGCTCAGAGCCCTGTCCAGCCTGACCTTGAGTGTCTCCAGGGATGCAGCATCCACCACTTCTCTGGGCATCTCCTTGTTTTCCATCCCAACCACTGCGTGTTACCTGACTGGCAGCTTCTCTTCATTTGGACATCCCAAAGTATGGAAGCACCAAAACAACTGGTTTTGAAGCTCAGAAGTATGCTGAGCTCGTGCAGTACCATCAAGTTATACTGCCAGCATCACTCACAGCTCCATCTTCTTCCCCTGACATATTGCAAAGTGGCTCCACCCTTGTGCATTCAAAAGCAGAGTCTTAAAATACTTCTTGCCACCTTTTGTTTTGTGGTTTCCATGTACCCACTGAGAATCTGCTGATGCTTATTGAGCTCCTCTGGCTTCAGTGATCACAGCTTTTGAAAGATGAGACGCTGCTCAGCTGGGAACCATTTACCATTAACCTCTGTTGAATATTCAGTAAATTTGCTACTTGCACATATTCTTCAAAACTCAGTTCTGCCAAGAAAACTGAGATCCATTTTCAGAACGGTGAGAAACCAGGGGGCTTTACAGCCTGCTGCCCCCCAGACTTTTCTTCCAGTTGCCTTCTGTCTTCTCTTACAATGATTTGTTTTAATCATTAAATATAACTGATATTTTCTTTGGAGTGAAAGATATTTTTCTTCGCTATGTGAGACAAGTTTGTGGAGAAAGTTAATATTTTTTATTAAAAAAATCTGATACAGTTAGGACAATAAAACTGAGCTTTCAGGCGTACAAGCTGGCAGTGGCAACAATATTATTGCCTGCACTTTTATAAAGGAAGCTTAGCACTTAGGTAGAGCCTCTGGAAATCCATATGATAATTCAAATATTATTCTTTTCAATTAAGCGCAGTTTATATTTCGTATATCTAGATGGCCAGTCAAGAAGGATCTTACACCATGGCTGTAAGTTCCCTTTTAAGGCAAATAAATCTAGTCAGCACCAATTGCCATTTTCATGATAACCAGATGCATATTTTGAGACAGAATCTTACCATGATATTTAGTACAAAGATACATTTTGTGCCGAGAAACTGAGTAAAAGCTTTCAAATTTCACAATTTACTGTATCGTAAATGCAGCTGATGTATGAAGCAAGTGATATATACAGTTGTACCACAAGAAGCTAGCCAATCATACCAGTTAGTTAACTGATTTCATAAATGAATGAATAACTGCTTCATCTAAGTTAGGACTTTTTTCTTACTGCTGTGCAAGATCTTAATATCATTAGATCAAGATATAGTACGTGAAAGGCCAAGTTAACTCCTCTAATGAGATCCAAAGCCCTTACAAAAATAAATGAAAACAATGTGAAATCCCAATCCATGCCAACATGAGGTACTAGAATAGCAGCTACAGCAATCATTACGTTCAGCTTAAAAGAGCCCCCAGACCGCTTCTGTGAAAACAATAGAGGCTGTAAAGACCATAGCACACGGGTGTCCAACCTTTTGGCTTGCCTGGGCTATGAGTGAAGAGGAATTGCCTTGGGCCACTTCTACGTAGGTCACTCCAAAAGTAATGCCTCCTATTTATTTCCATGGAAACTGAAACAGATACAAAAAGCACAATAACACTATTTGATGGAGCAAATTCTCAACTACAAAACACTATTTTTCCATGTTGTCACTACCATTAGCTGTGCATTTTTGCCAGCGATGAACAAAAGCCTACATGCCACACTTACAAAAACCTGTACCAGCAGAGATGACCCACTGCCTCTGTTGTCACTGCTGAAACACACCACTCACCACCTCACTGTGCTCACATCCACTGCTTCATCTCCATAAACATTCAGTAAGCGTCATTGAACATCAACGGGTGACATTTTTTTCTGCATAGAAGAATTCAACCTTTGCTTCATCTGCACTTCCATGTCAGATGCCATTCAGTCAGACTGCGCCTCTGCTGCCATCTGTCACATGGCAACAAAACATAACAGAACACTGGTGGGAAGTTTCAACCTCTACTGCCATGCCACCAACGTCTGTCTCTGTCATGGGCCAACAGAATAAAACAGAAGGCATTACTTTTGGAGCAGCTCTCATCAAATATATACTATAGTAGATGTATATAAAGTAAGAAAAAAACACTTATTTTAAGTCTTAATTTTCTTATTAGAACAAAAAAATAGAGCAACACAAACAAAACTAGTGGGATATTTTACCTTGTTTTTGTGAAATTAATGCATCAGGCTGGTTCAATGGCAGTGGCTGCAATTCTTACTGAGTAGAGATTCTGGATGAAATTTTACTCTTTTTGTGCTTCATCCTTCAAAGTGGTTGTTTACAAACGCACATACTGCCAGAAAGTGATGAAATGAATGAGGTGTGATTGAGAAGTGACAGATGTTTCCCTTTGGTAAGAGAGGGCTTGTAAAAGTCTTGTAAAGAGATATGAACAAATTTTGGTTTGCAACTCTAAACATTCAGTTTGAAAATTCACAAGTAATGTATTTATGTTGACTGAAAATGGAGTTGCAAATAAACCAGAACATTAATGATTTTTTCAGCAATCTTGAAACTCAAATTCCTTTATCACAACGGAAAGCATTGCTGCACATCTTTTCACTGCTCACAGGACTTAGCCAAAGTATCAAAATGCATAAATTTATTTGCCATCGCTTGAGTTGGCATTGCACCCTCCCCATGCCCTGGTTTCAGCCCAGAAGTGGTTCGTGGCACACCAATGTTCGTTCGGTGCTGAGGGGCCAGGATGGGCACTAGGCAGGAAGTGCCACTGCCATGACAGCGCGGGGCAGGGGGCAGCCACAGTGCGAAATGTGCTGGGCCGTGGGTTGGACATGCCTGCCGCAGCAGACCACAGACCAACAGGTGAATGTCTGAAAACAATATTGCGTAACCATAAATCAAGCAATAAGATTCACATTGTCTACTTCTGCAGCATGATGTTGAAAATGCCACTGCTACTTCATCTTTACACTTTTATGCTCGCAACATCAAAACCAGAGCAATCTATTGACAAACGCGTGTCCTTTCTACCTGACTGCAATCTTCATCTTTTGTTGCTGCTCTTGTTTCAAAGCCCCGTGGGTTTGGGTTCATTTGATCCAATCACAGAACAAGCAAGTGGAAGTATCAAAGATCTTAGCTCATCTGAGAAAGCAAGAGGATGAAAAAGAAAAAAGCCCAATACGTATTAGCTAATTAAAAAAAATAAGAGAGGAATTGGGATAAAGCCATGTTTGATTTGGAGATTTTGAGGCTACGCTGGCACAACAGAACTTACAGATCACTACCTACCCATGGCTGACACCAAAATAACAATGATCTACTGCTAGGAGCTAATGAAATCATTACTCTTGGGCAAGTAATCAACAGCCATTCCTAACAATTGCTGTGGATTTGCACCACTTTTAATTTTGCATAGAAACTCTGCCCTTCAATACTGTGGATGAAAGACAAAACAGAGCTATTGCAAAATTCTCTGAATAAAGGTAAGTGAAAAAAATAGCAAAAGAAAGAGGGGGAGAAACTATCTAGATTTATTTTTTCAATAATTATTTTAGGTAAACAGCAGGAGCAAGAGTAATATGCAGTTTATAAAACTGCACTTTAAATTTCTCTTAAGCTACACTGCTTGTCACCTTCCTCCCAGGCCATCCCCTTCATTCAGCAGGAATTGCACCGTGCATTAAATTCAGCATTCTGGCTGAAAATAATTTCAAACCGAACACTATAGCAGATTTTTTCCTCCTCCTCCACTCCACAGCTATTACAGTTGTTCCAACTCACGTTAGAGCAAACTGCAAAAGCCAAAAATGGTTCGACGGGCACAGAGCAGATCTGCCAGGATTTAGGGTTATGTCTCATTCGCTATGCAGGGGAAAAGACCTGTGCAAGCTCTCAACTATTTTTTAGAAGTACCTTTTTTGTTCACTGGTAATCCTAGATATCACCAGTAATACCAGACAAAGTTTTCTTATTTGGGTTTTGCTTTCTCACAGTTTATATAGGACATTGACTTCATTACATGAATTGGCACAGCTGAAGGACAAATTACTGATGGCTTCCTTGCCCCTTTGCCCTGACCTATAAACAATGAAAACAAATACATGTTCTAGACCCAGAGAAATCCTGGAATAAATCTAATACTTTTACAATGACTTTTATTGTTTCTCGAGAGAGATCTTTTTTCTTTTTGTTATTTTACTTTTATGACAAGGTTAGGTTGCTTAGTTTTATGACAAATGGTCTTACATTTTTTTTAATTATTATTATTTTTTTTTAAACTTAGGTCAGGTTTGCACTACAAGGAGCTATCAGCTGGTAGCAACCCTGAGGAGTTAGTCAGTCCTTTCCCTTCTACTTTACTGTCCTTATAGAGTTGGCTAGCATTTCTTTGTGGTTATGTAATATAAAATACTACCACCAAGACCTTCAAACTAAGGGTTTCATACTGGTTAGTGTTTATGATTACTCACATTTAAAGCCATCCAGCTTTCCACAGCACAGAGGAAAAGCTTCAGTCTGCCTGGAACCGCTGACATACATGTTGCTCTTTCTGCTGCCCCTGCCATTTTTCTGTAATTCCACTGTTGCCATGTCTGGGAGGATAATAGTGGGGAACAGGGAAAATACACTTCTATGCTTCTTGCATTGCACAACCATTTTTGTTTTCTGTTGTGCATATTCTAGCAAGCTTCCTTCCAGCATGCTAGGCCTATTACTATACAAATATTTATGTCTGCTTCCAGAAAATAAATTCCAGTGGGAATTTCTGTAAGGGATTGTTCTAACGCGTGCTTTCTGCTGTGATTTATTCTCCCAGATTGATCAAATTTCAGATCAATTCTCCGGGCATGACAAATATTTTCTGGATGTTTGGTAACCTGACCTTCAAAAGGTTGTTTTCTTCTACTGTCAGTAGCATTACTCATGTGCCACCAGAGCCACACTTTCTGATGCTTCTCAGATGCCTAAGCATACACTATCCACTATCTGTGTTACGGAAAATGAAGAAGAAGAAAGATAACAATGGCCACACTTAGAGGAAGCTAAAGTTCACTAAAATCAGAACAAATACATTTACTGATCTTGGTAGGATGTGCATCTCACAGACTGATTAATGGATTAAGCAATATCACAGTAGAAGTCATTGCATGAGATGATCACTGAAATCGAGTTTCTAGAGTCCCAGCCTGGGACTTAGTGCAATCCATCTCCCACACAAAGTCTGCTCGTACCAGTTTGGCTTCTCAATTCGTATGATTTAGGAAATTATTGCCTGGACAAAACAGGAATCTGTTCAGGAACAGTCTCATTATAAGAAAACAGTACTATGATACAACCACCAAATAGTAATAAGACCCAAATAAGCTAGTACTGTTGAAATGGACAGCAACGCTAGAAAAAGAGCCTTTGGACTGATACTGATTAAGGAAAAAGATGTTACAACTCTGATCATGTTAGGCAGAACAGAGTTCCGCTTGTTTACATCTACTTGCTTCTGCCAAATAGTTCACAATAATAACTGAGTACTGCTTTGCAACGTTACAACCAACCCTAGGATCAGTAAGAAAAAAAGTAAATCAGCCACACTGTAATGTATCTATAGTACTGGAAAGGTTAGAGGCATATATTTTTTTTTGTCTTAGAAAGACACTATAGATGGAAGTGATACCTGTCTTTAACAGCAATACAAGGGACTTAATAAAGAAGTGGCATTATTCCTCCGTACTAAGTTTAGCCTCAACAGCTTGTCTCATCCTGAAGTCTTCAAAATTGCTGGGAACAGGAAATGCTACCAATACAATACCAAACACAAAGGAGACAGATTTCAAGAGATAGTCCACAATTTCTAGTTCCTCTCCTGGTGAATCAAAGATAGAGCACAGCAAATAAATTAGCAAAAAGAAAAGTGCTTTTCCATCTCACTTTCAAGACAATACTGCATGGATGAATGTTCCCAGCCCTGCTAGATTTCTACCACCAATCAGTACTCCATCATTTTGTCAACATTTGCAATATTGTCATTTTAAATTATACTACAGCCACAGAGAAAGTACCTGATGTGTCCAAATGATGAACCACCAACTCCTGCAGCAACACTTATTTTCTGCTGGGTAAACCACTTCATTTCCGCATTACGAGGAGTTCTTTTGGAGCTGAAAAATAGCATGTTACTAGCACAGAAACATTTGCAATCCCCAAATCCTTTCTTTTCCCTCCTCTTGCTATGCTCTCCCCTGCCCATCCATGTTTAAAAATGAGATGGGAGTAAAAACAGCTGGAACTTCTCATCTCTGTTTTTTCCAGCACTCCCTCATCATTCAAGACTGTTTCATGTGTACCTCAAAGAATTGTGTAGTGCACCATCTACAGAAATACTACAGATTACGCAGACTGTGGAAACAGGCAGGTGCTCATCTCATCATCCTGCTGAACATTTAAGACACGCCTGGAATGACAGCCACCCATCAGCTCTTGGGAAAAACAAACAACCCCAAAACCACATCATTACAAATGGACTTTGCACCAGAGAGGCTTTAACATGAGAAATAGGTGATGGCAGTGGGAGACGTGCTTGAAAGGTATGCAGAGTAGGATTTTATCCCCTGGGCATAAAACTTTAGAAGCATATTATGTGTCCAGATTGAAAAAAATATTATTTTTTTTATAAAAAGAGAGAATAGAAACATCTAAATGTACCCTAACATAAATGCAAATTGAAGTGAAATGCTTGAAAATCTGTTGGAGTGCCTCCAGAGGAGGGCCACAAAAATGACCCAAAAATGGCCTGTCATTATCTGAAGGGGAGCTACAGGAAAGAAGAGGACAGACTCTTTAGCAGGTTCTGTCATGATAAGACAAGGAAAAATGGTTTCAAATTTAAAGAGAATAGATTTAGGTTGGATATAAGGAAAAAGTATTTTACGGTGAGGGTGGTGAGGCACTGGAACAGGTTGCCCAGAGCGGTGGTGGATGCCCCGTCCCTGGAGACTTTCAAGGCCAGGCTGGACGGGGCTCTGAGCACCCTGATCTAGCTGTGCATGTCCCTGTCCATTGCAGGGGAGATGGACTCTGAGTGTCCCTTCCAACTCAAAAGATTCTATGATTTCACAAGCACTGCTACAGGATTTCACTTCATCCAGGAGGCTTCCTTGTCCAATATGCAGCATTACCCTGAGTTATTTCAGTTGCCTTACAAACACTGGTAAAATGCTTTTGTTTGTTCACTCTACATTTATCTATCACCTTTCACCACAGAATTAGAGATCTTTCATATGTCACATGTGGTCAATTAATGCAAAATGCCTTTGCAGCCAACATCGCAGCAGGTGATCCTGGAGCCTGGTGGATGCATCCAGCAGAAGGCAGCATCCCCTCATCCTGCACTAGGATTCCTGGCTCAGCACCAGTACCTGGAAAAACGAACCTCACAGCTCGTTATTCCTACACCATGGTGTTACGCCTGATGCCTAATGTCAAAGATCTACTTCATTGCACTGCCACAAGGTCTGATCTTTCTTGGGAAACGGCAGTTCAGACATTTAGGTGAGTATATTTCAAGTAGAGGAATGGAAGTGAAAAGCACTTTTAAAGCAAAAGTCTATAACTGAATATAAGAAAAGCACCTGATGACAAAGAATATGCTTCCGCATGAAACTGGCTATCTGAATTTTGGAGAAACGTAACGTTTTTTGGGTTGTTTTCTTTTCTTGTTGTTGTTGTTTGAAGCAATTACTACTTTTCTGTAACACTGTTATTTTAGTGGTAAATTTTGTAACGGCCCCTTCCAGTTTGGGCTGTTGAACACAATGAATGATCACTGCTTAAAATGATCTCTCTGTATAAAAATCAAGTGTAGATAAGTTAGGTATGAATTACCACTTCAGAGCAGTCTTAATCCTATCAGTGTAAAACAAATTTCTCATGTGGAGTCTGTGGCAAAATGATATCTGGGATTTTAGGCATTATTCAAACTATATAGCTTGTTTCTAAGAAATATTCAAGAAAACCTAATTTGAAAGCATGTGTACAACTTAAAGTTAGCTCATTATGGCTGCTGCTTCTCTTCTAAGAGTCTCTCTGTTTTTTTTCCCTTCTTTTATATTCTCAGAAAAAGAACATCCTGCCGGTTACTGAAAGATGAACACTGCATTTCACCACTCACCAGCCTAACAAGGTGCCAGGTGATAAGTGAAGTCCTTGACTCTTTCATGTAGGTTCCTCTGAAGCAAGTGGTCTGTCACTTCAGCTCAATATCCAGGAGCCCCTCCTCTTTGGAAACGCAGGAAACTACTTCAAGAAGTTACGGCAGTGGAAAGCAGCTCAACAAATTGGGCCACGATGAGTCGTCTGCCATCATGTCTAGAACGGCTGCAAACACTAAGACTAGAGCAGTCATGAATCAGGTCACAAGATTTTCCAAAAAGAAAAAAAAATAATAAAAACAACAACAATCTCACAACTATGCAGGACGTTCCGGAATGAATTCAAGTGGACCCCTGGGCACTAACAGGTGTTCCTCTGTTTTGCTTTTATGTCATGAAAGTGTAGCAATGTTGTGTAGCTGCTTCTAATGGAAAGCTATTAAGAGTTTTTTACCTGTCAAGGTTTTAATTAATTGAGACCCAGAACCGAAGCTGGTTAATAAAGGCCTCAATTTAAAGTAGCCTTTAGAACGTGTTGCATTCGGCCAGCGCAGCTCCCTTTTTAAAAATCACAGAATTTCATGGCTTTTTGGGACAGCAGAAAGATGGTAATCATTTCAAGTACTTCATTAGAAGTATCTTCAAATAGCGATTTTCCCCTTGAAAACAGTTTTTCTATATTACCTATTAGAACAATTCTTAATCTAACTCAAATTACATTTTTCTGATAGATATACTAGTCCCTTCTGGGGAAACATGGAATAAAACAATCAAAACACTAAGTGTAAATATTTTCAAATTAAAAAAAAAAAACTTTAAAACTAAAGGTTTATTGATATAGTGCTATTGCTCAATTTTATTTGTATAATCAGGGGAAAAAATATGCAAAACAACTGCCATATAGAAATTTACTTGGGCAGAAAACTTTAGTAAAATCTTTGCCTCTTCACTGGAAGGACTGTAGAAACTAACAAAACTATTGATCATAGCTACATAAAACACACACAAAATTGAAGCTGCTAGTACATTTCTGAATAATCCTTTTTTTCAATAGTATGTTACTCCAAGAAAGTACAGTTCCCCCTAGAAAGGTACTCAGGAAAACTGTTAATTTTGCTGAAGGTTAATGCTATGATAGTGAGGAGTGACAGTGTGAAAAATAATTGTTGGTAATTTCAACTGAACTGTAAGTGTAATGCCATCTCTTTAGGAAGAGGCTGAACAAACATAAATTGGATAAGCAATTTCATGGATATTTAGCGTGGTGCTGTTGGTAAGTTTTCTTACATGAAGCTCTCACAAGATTTAATAAATTCGGCTACTACTTTGGCCTGACCCTATCTAATGAAACAATCATGGAGATAAAAGCCTATGAATTCCTCTTATTTGTGATTTTGAAAGATGTTCTGGTGGAGAAGAATTTCATCTTACAAGAGTATGTTGTGACAGTCAGATAAGAGTCAAATGTCTGGAAATAAAAGGCTTGGTTTTCACTGGCATCAGTGGAAAATAAGAACAAAGTGGTCATAATTTTTTGAAAGAAGGCAGTCTAATAGATAAGACTGGTTACTGACTCGTGTTTTCTATGAGTTTGGAGTCTTTGGGAGCATGAATGAGCACCTCCAGAAGAAAAAAAAATAGTAACATTTTGCATGGTTCTGAACTCATTATTTTTCTCCTTCACAAACAGGTGTGATTTCACTTAAATGAAATTTTACAAGCTTTTAATCAGATTTTCCCTTTCAAGCCAAATGAATAAACAGGGCTTTCCTGTAAAAGGTTTCCATATACGTAAACAGATATCAACCTAGTGATAGGCATATCTGCGGCTTTCTGAAATTGGAATGCATAACCAAACCTTATCTCTACATTTTTCTATTTTCTAAATTAAAAAGTTTTTTTGTTTTGCTTTCATGTCTATCTATATTCCTATGCACACTTCTGTACAGACTAACTCTTTGTGCAAGAGTCTAATTTGGGAAAACTACTCTGATAAGGTTTAGATATTTCTCTGATAACAAAGATTCTTTTGCATTCAAATACAAATATCAAGTCACTTTCAGTGCCACCAGAACTGACTGTAGCTGAGCAGGAAGAAACAAGAAATTCAGTTGCAACACCTTTTACGGCTTTTTAATCACACTAACCTCAATATTTAATTATAGTTAATAAAAACAGAACAGCATCTTAACTTTCAGTGATCGTTTTCACTTTGTAAGACCTTCCATTCAAACAAGCATATCAAAAGGTAACTTACAAACAAGCAAGTTAACCCTCTACTGCACCTGGTTTCCCTATTTCCCATTAATCTTCTGATAAGGTATAAATTCCAAAATTGAGGTATAAGATGACTAGAAATAGAAAATTTGCCTTTTGACTCCTCACTATTTTTTGAAGATTAAATATTTGAGCCTAGTATCTCATTAGAATTTGTCCATAAATCAAAGTACATTATGTCTTCCTCTGAAAAATTAGAGGCCCCTCCATCGACTCCTTTTTGTCAATGACGAACTATTCACATAATAGCAATCAGATTTGTTCTAGGTTGTCTTCTTGGTAAGTTAAACAAATCGAGTTACTCAAGTTTATTGGGTATGAATAAATTCAATCATTTTCCTTAGCTTTATAATCATCAATGCAGGTCTTTTTTTTCCTTGACAAAATATGTCTATCAAAACCAAGAACGAACAGTTCCTCATCAGGCCAGGATCAGAATATGAAGAAGGAAGGAAAGGATGCCATTCAGAGGGACCTCAACAGACTTGAAAGGTGGGCCCAGATGAATCTAATGAGGTTCAACACAGCAAAGTGCAAGGTTTTGCACTTGGGCCGGAGGAATCCCAGGCACATATAAAGACAGAGAGGAACAATCTTGGAGAGCGGCCCTGCAGAGAAAGACCTGGGAGTCCTGGTGGATGAAGAACTGAACATGAACCACCAGTGTGCTCTTGCAGCTCAGAAAGCAAACGGTATCCTGGGCTCCATCAGAAGAGGGGGGGCCACCAGGGAGAGGGAGGTGATTGTCCCTCTCTACTCTGCCCTCGTGAGGTCCCATCTGGAGTACTGTGTCCAGGTCTGGGGCCCCCAGCACAAGAAAAACTGGGAGCTGTTAGAGAGGGACCAGAGGAGAGCCACTAAGATGATCAGAGGACTGGAGCACCTCCCCTATGAAGACAGGCTGAGGGAGCTGGGCTTGTTCAGCCTGGAGAAGAGCAGGCTGCAGGGTGACCTCATTGGAGCCTTCCAGTACCTAAAGGGAGCCTACAAACAGGAGGGGAGTCAACTCTTTGAAAGGGTAGATAATGGCAGGACAAGGGGAAATGGTTTTAAGTTGAAGGAGGGAAGATTTAGGCTGGATATCAGGGGGAAGTTGTTTACCAAAAGAGTGCTGAAACAGGCTGCCCAGAGAGGCTATGGATGCCCTGTCCCTGGAGGTGTTCAAGGCCAGGTTGGATGGGGCCTGGTCTAGTATTAGATGTGGAAGTTGACGGCCCTGCCTGCAGCAGGGGGGGTCAGAGTTTGATGATCCTTGAGGTCCCTTCCAACCCAAGCCATTCTATGATTCTATGAAATACACTGATTTTACATTTTGCCTCTTACACGGCACAGGGATGAATACTGCAACAGCCCTGAAAGGAAAATTCCAGAGTTCATAAATATTGAGCAGTGTTAAAGCAGCACAGAAGAGTGCGCACTATTTCAAATTTAAACCCCACCTGAATTCATTCAATTTTTAGTATCTTTACCTACCTTTCCCACTTTCTGCTTTCACCTTAGTCTGCATATCAGAGATCTGCACTCTCAACAACTTGGTCTGCCGTACCAGACAATTTATGCAACCTGCTTTTAAGGAGAAGGGAAAGGAAGGAAAAAAAAGAAAAAAATAAAGATGAGTACAGTGAAATTTGATTTTCAAATTCTAATTCAAGTCAGGCCTGCCAGCTAGTCCATTAACATTTCCAAACCTGACAAGGTACTCCCGCTTTTACAGAGCACTAGGATTGATTTAAAGCTCTGCAGCTTTAGTTGGTATTCACAGTTCACTCAGATTCGTTCTGAAGGTACAACTGGTGTGCTAGATTTAGTATCTTCAGACATAAACGGAGCACAAATGATTTTTACTGTTGGTATAACCATTGCACCATTGCCACTTTCATAATAGCACTGCCTACTCGCTGAGAAGATTTTATGAAGGAGAATAGTGGGATTCTTGCTCATGACTGAGTGGACTTGCCTTTAAAGTGTTAATACGTCTGTACAAACAAAAGTGTGTTGGGAATGCCCATCATTTCTGTGTTCAGAATGAGTTTGGAACCAGAAGGCTATGGATAGTAAAAAGGCACTACTACAAGGAGTTTTTCAAAGCCCCAGAAGTCTCTAAGGTGAGCCATTTAGGCTATTTTGGGTTGGGCACCTACCGCTGGTGGGTCAGCAGAGCAGCACAAGGCATTCTTCCCATCCCCTTCCTAAACGGAGATGCTATAATTGTCACAAGGTGTTTACCAGCCATTAACTTGAAAGTGGCTCTAATTTCTCAGCATGTAATTAGAGATGGTGACTAAAGCTGATCAGACATCATCCTGTCAGCTGTCTCAGATTAGGGATGCAAGGCACCTCTCCCTTTCTCCCAGTCATGACAATTCATTAGTTCTGCTGCTGGAGAGCAGCTGTACCATTCAAGATGTAATTTATTCAGATTCCCTCAAAATTATTGCTGAAACATGGGAAGATAAGTGATTTGATGAAGCTCTGCATTTACTGTCAGATACCATTATAGGTTGGATGTGCGGCCAGAAATGATAGGAGATTAAGTTTTGTCAGAAATATTGTCCTTTTTAAGGCAAAAGATTAAGTTAGACGAGGCAAAGGACAAAATGCTTTAATGTGTCCATCGCATCTCATACTGTTATCCACAAAACACTCAAAAAATTATCTGGTTTAGTAAAACAAACAAAAGAAAACCCACACCTTTTCAAAAGATTAGAAAATACAAGATGTTCTGCTTGATTAGCAAGTTGGGAGGTGGATATGAATGAGTGAAATTCAAACTGACTTAAATGCCAAGCCAAAACAGATGAGTCAAAAACTTAGGTATTTAACTTGTGCTCTGAGAAATAACATCAACTTGTATCTTAGCAGCACTGAAACAAATCTACAATGCTTAGAAAACCCACAGCTCTAGCTTATGGGTGTTTTTTTTTTCCTCGTTAAACCTCAGTGGCAACACTAAGAGGGACATGGCAAGGTAAACTAAGAGTCAGAAAGCAGACTGTGGGCTTCTCCAAACCAGTTCACTTTCCTGGTTGTTCAGTTTCTATTTTAAAATTACTGTTCTGCCTCTGAGAGCAGCAAAGATTGGATGTGCCAGGGAGGAACACGGGAACAGAGTAAGGATATAGTCGTACCACCAGGTAAACCCCTCAGTTCATACCAGTCTGCAGCTAAGAACTTCCTGAGCTTCACCTGGTGGGTCTGCCTTTAATGGCTCTCCATCAATTTTTCTTCTGGGAATTTGACCATTAGCTAGGGAATTTCACTTCATGAAAAGCAGATGCTTCATTGAGCATTGCAGCAGATTAACGCAAAGTAACAATTCTCAAATGCACATTTCCCATGAAAAGTCAAAAACAGTTTAAATTTACCAGCTGCTATCTCAGTGAGTATTTAATTGTAGCAAACTCCATATTTAAGTACCGTTTCAGATAATTTCTTATTTATGTCTGAAATTGGAAATTATTCCAGAATATTTCTTCTATTTCTTTCATAGTACATATATTCAAACTTGCTTCAGATCCCTGTGGTTAACTTACTCACGGATTGCTTAAAACAGCGATTTTTCCCATGGATTTGACTTAATTTGCCGAGCTTCAGCATCTTAATATTGGATGCTATCAGTGTACACATCGAATACTCCAATATACTTTCCCAACCACGTAATGTCATCAGCACTGACAATCTCGTCATGGTTTCAAATCCAATATCCTGTGGCCTCGCTGACTTCTGCATTTTAATTTGCTATCCCAGCGCACAGTAATTTCTGGTTATCTGTGTCATAGTCTTAAGCACATCTCAAGATGAAATGTTGGCAGGTTGTCATGTTTGCTAAGAACAGGTGCTCTGACTTACTCTGTGGTGGTTTTTTTTTCTATCAGCACTTTAAAATTGGGCACTCTGTGTGTGAAAGTAATCCCAGGCCATCCGTAATACACAGATCTTTTTATCCCTGTTTTTACATATACATGGACATTAATTTTAATCAGGAAAAGCTTCGATGAAATACCAACAAAGGAAGACTTGTTCAGCATGACACTTCATTGACAGATACAGCTGAGATGAATGCCAGAGCCAGCAGCCTGTCCATTATACCATCAGCTACCCAGAAACAAAACGTCACGTATGATTCCTCGCCGCTCCCAAGAAATTCGTGCTGCCATTTCATGTCATCTCCCTATGTGGTATCTCCCATTACAATAACATTAATAAAAACACAAAACTCAGTTTTAAAGAAGAAACCCCGCATGATACCTTTCAGGGCAGAAGTGTATGCCTACAGTCTCTTTTGATTAATGTTTTAAATGTCTTTGATATGCAACTTACATGAAGTAAGGTTTGCTCCTCAGGACTCTCCTTGAAAACACCAGAGTAAACATATGTACCTATAACAAACAAGTTTGGGCAGTGAAATGACAGAAGGAGATAAGAAAGAGAAAACAGGAGAGAAGGGAGAATATACGTGAAAGTACAAGTAGATTTGTTTGCAGGCATCAGCTCCAGAACAATTATTCTACAACAGACATAGGAACAGATCCTAAGTGGATCCATTTTATTCTCAAAGCTTTCTATTCACACCATTAAATTAATTTCTTGCTATTAACAAGAACAGCCAGTCCAACCATCCACCTACCAGCACCATTTCCCCACTAAACCATGTCCCTCTGTACAACATCTAAATGTTTCTTGAAAACCTCCAGGGATGGTGACTTGATCAACTCCCTGGGCAGCCTGTTCAAATGCCTGACCACTCTCTTGGAGAAGAAATTTTTCCTAATATCCAACCTATCCTATCCACATAAAGACTTCCAAGTAAACCAGCAAAACACATACACATGACTTGCATCACTTATGAAACTCTGCATTTCAGAGGTGCTGGGTGTTCTGTTCAGCCCCTATTTGAGGGCACTGTCTAAATTGCAGTGAGAAAATCCACTTTGCTCAAACATTATTCGTTAGCACAACGCAGTACGTGGTAAGGAGGCTTTGCCTGCCTTCTTCAAATGCTATTTCTAACATTATTTTGTAGGTTTTTATCTAAATATTTCCCTAAACGCTGCTCAGCTGCTTAGCATGCGTTAGTATCATAAGGCAACTTGACATCTCTTACATTTTTCATGAGTAGTTTCAAATAACACCAGCTAGACCCACGGAAGTGTTATTATAGAAAATCGCTGAAGAACAAATTGTTTACAGCAACAATGGGTTTCTTGAGCTTTTCTCTCTGAGAAGATGCATGGGCTGTGAACACCAGGTATTTCAGCACACGGTTCTCTTTTTTCCATTCAAGTGCATTCTTTCTGGAGCTCTGAAATGTCAGACAATTGGCAGGCACACTTTACATTTGCCTCATTTCTTGCTACTGGAATTGTCTTCGATAACAAAAGAGAAACTCATCAAAGCCAATTTTTCCGCTATGAGTATGTGTCATCTCTTTGGACTTCATTGTGTCTGGAAAAATCCAGGGTCAGGAGTGACTGGCATCCAGGTTGCTTTACCATAAAAATCTCATAGCTTCTTTGCAATGCTTAGCACGCTAAGCAGAAAAAACAGGTACTTGTACAAACACACAGTACCTCAGCACATGTATCTGTACATTAAACAACCCTGCGTACTCAAGAGAGAACAATAGTGATTCTAAGAAAAGCCATTAGCCCTGGGAAGCCGTAAGACAATACTTGAATGAAAATTACTCTTCAATATTGTTGGTATTGTCCGCTATTAAGTCTTCTACTACACAATTAAAAAGGCAAAAGCACATGATGAAGTGCTTCTACAATTTTAGTATATAGGGAATATAGGGAACATAATTACTGTACGTTATTTACATAGGACATGATCAAGACAGACCAGCACATCTTCAGCAGTCAGTCAGACTAATGCTAACAACATCTGCCATTAGCTATCAGAAACCTTGAAGAAAAAACTCAAAATTAAATACAAAAAAAAAGAAAAAAGAAAAAAGGAAACACATCCAAAATGACAGCTATTTTTAGACATTGACACATTTGTGGAGGGATTTTTTTTTTTTTTAATTTTAACTAAAATGAACTGCTGCTCTGCTGAAAAAAAATAAATAACCACATTATACACATTATTTGCACTCTGTAGAAAACAAGTATTATTGGAACAACAAAAAATCCTTCTACTCCAAAATTACTGCCAGGCTCTGTGCTCCTACCCCAACAGACACCTCCAAGAGCCCGTCTACATCTATCCTGTGAGCATGGGACCAGCAGCACAGTCTAAGGGGAAGCTCACAGTCCCAGCCAGGCAGTCTGAGGCACGGCTCTGCATCTAGAAGCATCCAACTTCAAGCCCTTCTGTGACCCTGTAGTCTCAACAGCATTTCAAATGTAGAGGTTGTGAGAGTCCTGAGGAATTTCTTTTTTAACTATTTTGGAAGAACAGAACAAGACATCACTGATTTTCTCTATCACTCCCACAACACACACATGCTTTACTGCTTCCATGCACTACACAGTTACCTCAGTGCTTTGAGAACTATCACTACACTCACATATTGAAAGAAACACAAGAACTATTCTCATGGTTTTATGATTTTTGTTTACTGGTATTCCACATCATAACATCATGTAGCGTATGTACCTGGTTCTCAGAAGAGAAGAACATTCCCCAGGGGACTTTGCTGCCCTGTTACTGTTTTCCGGTCAGAGGGAAAGATAAAAACTCGCAGATCACGAGACCCTCCTTCTTCTCATCCCGTCTCCCGTCCTGGCAGCATCTCGCTCCCCAGCTGTCTCACTGTCAGTACTAGAGTAAGGCCTACTTTAATTTTGGACACTCTCTCTAATTGTATTGGATTTATTAGCTTAAAGTGCAATTATATTGTATTATAGTGTGTTATTTTGCATTTTGATATCTTAATTAGTAAATTAGTTTGTTTCTCCTCAGATTGTTGCCGCTGTTTTGTTCTTAGGCCCATCTCCCTAACCTTTTTTCCCTTTTCCCTTTCCTGGGGCGTGGGTCCGTGGGTCCCTCTGCCCCACTAGTCACAGAACCGGGCTGAACCAGACCATAAACTGTTGACAACTGTAAAACTGGGAAGTCTTTGCACCAAGACACCCACTTCTCAGTTCCACAGGACAACATGCGGCAACTCTGAGATACCATTCACATCACACTCTGGACAGCTCTTCCCTCTCTAAGCCAGCAGTCAGTCACCATTTATTTACTTTTTACAGTGGAATTCTCACTTGAAATTTTATCCAGAGCCACGCTGAGGTGCTCTTAAAGTTACTCAGTTACAAAAATTGCTATTTCTACAGCTTCTTTCAAGTAAGAATTATTAAGAACTTCAATAAATTATCTCATTAAAAACAGTAATAATAATAATCTGAATGAGGACTGACTTATTTTGCAAGCAAGCCATCAGGTCTCATAGATGCAGATGTTGCTCTCGTTCCTGCAGTAGACTTGCTGAGCAATTGTATGGAAACTACTTCTGTTCACTGTGCTTTGGTTCTCTATTCATTAAACTGAGATAATAGTTCCTTCCTCTGACCCTTTTTAAATTTGCTCTAAAGCCCATTGGAAATTCTACTGTGCATGTCTCGTCTCTTGTTACGTGTAAATTCAGTAATCTATTAAAGTAAAACCCTAATTTCAGCTAGGACCTCCAACAACAGCTACAGAATAAGTAACAACTAACCTAAAGTTATTTCAGCTGGATAAAAAAAAAAGTATGTTTTTTTTACCTTCCAAAACATAATGTTTTAACCATCAACAGTGTAACACAGATAGTCTCATTCCCCACTTTGTAATGGCACATCCTCTTGCAGCTATCCAACGTTAAATGTATAACATCTTGTATTCAGAGAGGGATTTCCTTCTAGCAACCAAAGTAGCATTTATTAACACATGCATTCTTTCCAAGCCCTTAAAATTTTATAGACTATGCAAGTTATTTAAGACAATCTTGAAGAAAGAGACTTTTGGTCTATGAATAGCGCCAAGCCTCTAAAAGTCTGTAGAGAATGAATATTCGATATGTGACCTGCTGTTACATCAGAATTGATATGCTAATAAATAAAGAAATAAAAAGATGAAGCCATAGGCAGAGGCATCCTCTACTTAATCCAGTGAAATACAATCAAAGGGAATACCAGAAGTGAAAGGAAAGATGCCTGACTGGCTGGTGATGCACAGCACAACTTCAGAGAGATGACTTGCAAGCATGGGCCGTTGGAGATGTTTTTGTGATGCCTTTCCTCCTTGACCACTTGGATACTCCCGTTAAATACTGGTGTTTTCAAGGATCAGTTGGAGTATTCTCAAAATGGATAGGTTTTGTCCATGGAACAGTACTTGATACACATCAAGGAATGAACAAGGGTGATGGTAAGCCTTGGATTAACCTGCTGTCTTTAAGTGATTTATTCTAATGCATTACAGACCTACTGTTATACTGAAGGTCATTAGAAAGTTGCAGACACACAATGGTGAACTCTAATGGATTAGATATTTTAACATTGCTGGAGAAATAAAGATCATCTCAACAGAGTTGATGCGGTCCTAATGTCACCAGTACGCAGGACTGCAGAAGTCCCTGTACCTCAAAGTAAGATTTTCCTGCCCCATACTTCTTGGCTAAATAAGGAAAAAATTCCCCCTCTCCTTCAAGTAAGACAGACTCATTTCCCTAATTTCTCTCATTCCTTGTTGGCACCCTTGCCTGAATTCAGGCTTCTTGGATACAAAAGACTTTCCAGGCCAGCAGTCAGAGTCCCACTGCTAGGACCTGAAAACAGGCGCAGTAAACTAATAATGCCTCTGCTGTTTAATAAGCAGAAATCTCTTCTGAGACTGTTTTTCTTAAGGGTAAGAAAAAAATAAAAATAAAGAGATAAAGAGCAAAGGGATAGATAGGTTGCCGTGCTTGCTATGACAATGATGACTTGTACCACGCAGTTTCCTAAAGCAGGCTTCCAGAAACATGCTTCATTTAAAACAAATCTTTAAAGCTCTTAATCCTCCAAACTGAAGCCTCACTGAAAAGTTAACCATTTTTGTTGTAATCATCTGAGAGCAAACAGACTTGAATTTAAAAGGAATTTCTAATTCCATGAGACAACGCTTTTGTATCTCTAATGTTTTGTTTTGAAAATTATTATTTTTATTATATGGGCTACCTCAAAACATGTCTGAAATAGCCTTGTAGTTTAGAAATACTTTAGGAAATATCTTTTCGATAGTTTGGTATAATAAAGTTCACTAAGGTAACAGCTGTGAGTAATCTGGCTCTGGATGCGTGATCAGTGGCTTCAGTACTCATCTCCAGCAGATGATACAGTAATTAAATTCCTAAGCTGGAAAGAGTTGCAAATAATCAGAACAGAACAATATCTAAGACAGGTCCTACAAAGTTGAAAGCATTCTACATCATACAACACATAAAAAAGCCAACAAGGCAAGGACATTAGAAGAAAAAAACAATATTCAAAGACAAGACACTTGGGAGCTGATATATCTATTCACATCTGTACAATCTTGGTATTATTTACTTATGGAAATAATTGCAGTCCATATTACATCCAAGTCCCTTGTACAGTCAGACAAAATTTAAAGATCATAAAAAAAATAAAAAAACTAGCAAGAATAATGCAACCTAAGTAGACAGATATAAGAAATACTCTTCTCCCCCTAAGGCAAACTCATGCAAACACGTCCGTCTCCATGTATCTCCCTGACCAGCCCTTCTCTTCTCTGAGAAACTCTTCTCATCCAGTGAATTTTTAGGTAGAAAAACAAAGTCCATAGGATAACCTGGGGAGCACATGTGTTTTTCAGCTAATCAAAATAGACACCCTTCTACCAGCATTAAGGAGGAAACAGATCTCTCTGTTTTATCATGGCAGCCAGCCTGAGTAGAAGGGCAGAGTAGTATGAGTAAGGGCAACTCTCAAAGGACACATTAGAACTTCAGCTTTTAGGTACAAACCCCTGACAGTCTTATCAAAAGTAAAAAACAAAATAGGTACATCAGTAATCAGCTAAGCAAATTAGGAGAAAATACAGCTAGGACATTGGGAATGCTGTGGCCAGAGAGAGAAGGTCTCATGGAAACAGCTTCTTGGCAGAAAGATGATGTTATGAAAGTAAGCAAGAAAAGAACTGAGGTGAAGAACTGACAGCTAATTAGACATAAACTTGTAAATTCATCTGGCAGCAAATAGTGTTACTTTGATTTTACACTATATTAATAAAGACTTCACTGTGGACAATTGAGCTAATTAAATGTATTCATTGCACACTGTTGATCCCAAATTTGCCATACTTAAACTGACACAGTCGAGAAAGATACAGACAAACTGGAAGGAGTTCTGTGGGGGAGGAGGGAGGAAGAAAGAAAGGGGAAGAGTATTGCCAAATGTATGTGAAGACACATTTTAGTAACAACATTAACGATGGGGTTGGACAAAATGAGCTCCTGACATCCTTTCCAACCTCAACCATTCTCTTATTTTACAATTCCGCAGTTGTTCAGATTGAGACATCAGTAATGAACCTACAATGTGAGACATCTAACCCTCTAGAGAAACAGTATTTCATATAGCAATGAAATGGTCTGGAAAAGTAGAGATAATATTTGTATGAATCAATGCAATATGAAGAAAGAATGGTGTATCAGTATGAGCAGTTCCATCCTAAGACTTGAGTGAGATTCAACTGGATGCCTGAAAAGCAGCATACTCCAATTTAGAGATCTGTTCTCCTTGGGGAACATTTTAAAGAAAATCCAGAAAGTTGTCCTCGACTCTTACAAAGCAAACTCAGCCTAAATTAGCAGTTCTTGCTTGTTCTGCCAGGAAATACACACTTCCTTCACATCCAACCTCTGCTGATGACTGACTCCATTAGCCACAGTGGTCTGATTACAGTATCACTTTAAATCAGAAACATCTATTTCAGGAAGGAACATTAACAGACAGGTGAGAATCACACAGAGTTTTCATAGCAGGTTTAAATACCTTCTTCTGTATAAAGGAGGTCTTTGGATAACATGGGTGGCAGCAGTGCCTACACCTACATTCTGTGAAGAAACCTTTGTTCAGTGAATATCTGTTTCAAACAGAACTGCTTGGATTTTACCGGCCTGTGAGCAGATTTCCATGATGCATTGAGAGACATAAGAAATCCATATGTAAAACCAAAATGGCATCAGATGATGATCTTACTTATACTGATGGCTGGAGCATTGTGTCCTAATATTAAAAAACTAATTTTTCACTCTATTTCCCTCCTGCAATTTTTTGAGATTTAACTGATCATCCCTCAGCTGTAATTTTGAGCTCCACTGAACTGCTGTGGATGTTCCATTATATTAAAAAAAGAGAAAAAAAGAACACGTGAGCTGAAGTCTTTCTTCTGCAGCTGAATGGTGCAGCTTGTCGTGTTCTATCACCAGGGATGTAGATGTCCCTGTTCATTGCAGGGGAGCTGGACTAGATGACCTTTCAAGGTCCCTTCCAACTCAAGTGATTCTGATTCTGCTCACAGAATTGCAGGGGTTGGAAGGGACCTCTAGGGAGCATGGAGTCCAATCCCTCTGCTATCATTGCCAGCATCCTGGGAAAAAACAAGATATCGACGCTAATCCTGTTTTTTTTCCTCATTAAAAATCACAATTCATAATAGTGAACAGAAAAACAGGATACATGCATGAGTGCTTATATATGATTTTTTGTCTGTATTTATATTATATAGACATCTATGCGCATCCAAGATTTTTATCTTAGAGATTCATCCTTCAAAATACATTCTTCTGTGAGTATGATTAAGAACAACATTTGGGAATGGGAGAAGGCCTCTAGTTTTTCTCTACTGTATCCGCTTTGCAATCTTATGCTGATGTTATTTTTCTGTCTTTTTTCAGAACAAGTGGACCAATTTTAAGTTTCCTGCACTTCCTCAATAGGTAGCTACAAAAAGCCGAGCCATATCATAATTCACTGCTGATTACTGTTTTTCATACATCAACCTGTAAAATGAGTTGTTATTTATGAGCAGGATATTTCTAGAATAAACTCACATCAAATTACTCATTTTAAGAATATCTCTGCAAATAGATATGGCTGTGGTTAAAGGAAATGAAATCATTCCAAGTACTAATTAACTTGGTTTTGTAATAAGAGCTAAATCTATATATCAAATACACTAAAAAATAAAAATGAAGCAGCCAGCACTACTCGGAGTTGGACAGCTCAGGTTTCTAATTTTCTTCATTAGTTTTTCCTCTTGTTGGTTTTAATAACCTGCAGTAGACTGTAGGTCCTTCCACTTTGAGTATGTCACCAAGGGTGAATAAGTGAGGACACAAAGAGTTGTACCTGGCTTGCTGACAGCAGCTTGGAGCTGTCACACAGCAAGGAATGGAGTTTTGTATTTCCTGCCTCGTGATGTACTGTAGGGATTTATATATTGCAAAGCTATCCAAAGCTCCAGCCAAGGTATTTTTTTACAGGCAGAAAAGCCTCCAGGTACTAATATACAGAATCCATCTGCTGCTGTTTAAAACAATTGTTTCTGGATTTTTATATTAGGAAAAACACCATAGGAACCAAGAGGAGTATAATAGCATGGGTTGTAATAGAATAATAGCACCAGAATGAGAAAGGTTTGTAGAAATGTGAGGAATACATACCAAAAAATTAAAAAAAAAAAAAAAAAGACTACATTGGAGCAGCACTGATTAATTTCTCTGCAAAGCGGTAATAATTACCAATGGGCAGTTTCCTTTCATGCACATGCACTGCCTGCTCCTTACCATCCACAGAAAAAAATTATATTTTGTTATTCTGTTTTTGGAGGCCAGGTATTTTTGTTCCTTAAAATTTGATAAGAAATGCCTATATATTGTTTACAGTTAATTGGTTCTGGAAAGCTAACAACATTTTAAACATATATGACACGTTGTTGCTGTTCTCAGTATAAGACCTATTACATTTTATAATCCATTAACATAGACAAGATGCATTTATTAACAAATATATATCAGTGTCTAATGTAAACTACTGATACTTTTATCTCAGCTTTGCAGCACTGCTCCTTACGAAAACAAATGTAGTTCTGACAACCTGACTTCCAGGTTTTTGTATCATAGTAGAGTCTGATTATGCATATACATGTTAATCTTTAAGTAAATTTTCTTTAAATAAATGTCTTTGATGCCAATTCATGCACGCGCACATTTTTAAGATTATATTTTACATTTTGATGATTTTGTCCATTTTCTTGGAGTGAAAAGGTTAGAGATTTTCCAGAGGGAAGATGAAGACATTCACTATTGAAGTATCTCAAGTTACCAAACAATTTATAGGAGTAAAACTACTCATACACCTCTCAGCATTAGCCCACTTCGCTGCACTCTCCACCAACCAGCTGCATACTTACTTGAAAACCACGTACATTTATGCCTCCCCAGACTCTAGCCCTGATGCAAAGTACATCTCACCAAGCTCTAGCTGTGATGAAAGGTCAAGTCACAGCACAATGTACTGTGGTTCACACACACACACGCGCACATCACAGCATGGCAATATAGGCACATTCTCATATATACACCACAATGATGACATGTGCATGAGATACTACGTACATTCCTGCCAGTTGCCTCAATAAGAGGCACGTATGGTTTTGTACTCCAGAAAATGCCAGCTCTATTGTCCTGAAAATTGAAGTCTTAGATGGTCACTATAAACATTCCAGGGATTTTTTTTTATTGGCACATGCAATATTTTGAAGTAATTTTAACACCTATCTGAGCAGTCCATAACCAGGATTAAAATAGCCAACTATAACCGTCACAGATATTTATGTATCGCCTGCAGTACCTCGTCATTATAGAGAAATGACTACTGGGAAGAATCTAAATCACTGTTAGAACAATCTCAACGTACAATATTGTAATTACAATTTGAATTTCAAATACGGAACACAGGGAGCAATGTCTCTTTGGGACATAACTTTTGCTAAACCTACTGCCTTCACATTTTATGTTTTCTATTAGAAAAGAGTATTTTCCATTATTTTTTGTAACACATTGACATACTGCAAAAGCATTTCTACAGACATAATATACAACACTATGAATACATTTACATTTACTCTAAATATTTAAGGAGGAATACCCTGGGTATAACAACATAAAAAGGTATTTCTAAGCTAATATATGTTTGCATTTTATCTGCTCATTCAACTTGAGCTGAAAAAATGGAGGTTTAATAAATCACCAACATTTTGTTCAAAATCTTCAAGCTGCATCAGCTGGCCTGAAATATCTTAGATGTTTCTCACTGACAAGAAGCAACAGGCCTGATCCAATCACAGACCAGGGAAGGACAGGTCAGTCCTCACCAAAGCAGCCTGCACCTCCTCAGCTTCTTCACTAGCACTGGGGGACCAGGATAGCGAAGTATTATTTCAATATATCATGGTTCTGGTGTATAGAATCATTAATGTTGAGAAAGACTGCTAAGATCATCAAGTCCATTCCCAACTCACCTCCACCATGCCAACTAACCACATCCATCAGTGCCACATCCATGCATTTCTTGAACACCTCCAGGGACAGGGACTCCACCACCTCCTTACATATAGAGAAGGTCCAGGCAATACGAGGGATCTTTGAGAAACCATTCCAGAAACGAGCAGTAGCTCTCTATACAAATGTTAATTGCACTAATTGTTGTCATCTTCTAGAAACGTCCTAACCACTTTCTGTGTCATATAATTTAAATGCCATTGATACAAATGACAGATAAACAACTGGCATTAACTGGAGCACAAATAACAATGGCTCAACGAAACACAGAGACATACCTTCTTTATGCCCTGCTCTGCAGACAGTAAGTTTTAATGTGCTGAGGATAAAATTGCTACTTCTCTACCTGGGTACTTAAGATCTGTGGAAGCATCCCCTAAACAGGTGCAGGCAGATGGGAGCAGGAGAGCAATTTACACTCAGCAACTGAAAAACCAGAGTGAGTATTTTTATCTTCAGAATAAGAGAAGAAAAGGTCTCAGGGCTTTCCTGTTCTGCCTTGGTTCAGGTGGGCTAAACTTCAGTCAAGGTAGTATAAACAGTTTTGTACCTACGTTCTTACCCCAGAAAGATAAATTTCAATTCTAGCCCTTAAGAAAGACTGGAGTGTTTTCCTCTTTCATTAAGCTTTGTTTGAAATAAAGTGTGCTTATGGCCAGGAAATACAAATACCCAGTGACAACAAAGAATGCTGCTCTAAAGAAGAAAGTTGTCTTTCAGCACTCCGTGTTGTCTTTCCTGACTGCTGCACAAAAGCAGCAAACACAATGGTCAGATCATCCCTCTGTAATCACAACAGCAGCATTAAATAACATCTTTTAAAAGTTGTTTAACCTCTATTTCAGCAAGCTAAACTTTTACAAAGGCATGCACTGGAATCTCAGTTTCTGGAAAGGCAACAGTCCTGTAATGTACAGCTTACTTATTTTCCCCCCAGGACCTGTTCGACCCCACTTAATGCATTTATTTATTTAGCAGCTTTATCCCATCTCAAACAGTTCCTCGCTTTGTGAAATCAAAATGAAACCAGTGAGCAGGGTCTCCCCATGCTGAGGGAAAGCTCCATCCTGCCATGGAAATGTTGACTTCTACCTTGAAAACTAAGAGCTTTTCAGCATGATGTCAGAAATTTCAAGACTGTTGAGAACTCAGGCTTGAGCTAGCATTCCCTAAAGCTTCTAAGTTTTAGAATGGGGGTGTAAAGTATTGGTTTTCAGACCAAATTTTGGAGCGTTCAGCCTAGAGCTGTAGTAAACAATCCATCAAAGCACAAAAGGCACTCTTCTTGCCCCCAAATAGAAGTATTTGTCTAGGAAAAAATGTCTGGCAGTCCTCATGACAGGTTTATTATTCAAATTTCATTTTTCACATAGCAACATATCAGCCTTCCTAATTAACAGACAAGCAAGCAGTTCAGTTTCTCCAGTTTAAGACACAGATGTTACTAAAATCTGTTGGAAGATTTCCAGGCATTCTTTGTCCTGCCAGTTTTCCAAGTTCTTCCCCTCAATTTAAAGGCCTTTGGTTCTTCTCTCTCCGCTCCCCCACCCCCAACTATCTAGTGACTATTCTCTGACTGGTTATACACAGGTCTCTTGCTGTCATCTGTCACAGTTTTTGCTATCTGTAAACAGATAGATATTCTGATGTCCAATTCCTTGCTAATCAACTCAGAGAATGCTTCATGAAGTTATGCCCAAATCAGCTTTATATTACCCTACCAGAATGGTTAATATTGAAGAATGTTAGCCTTCAGAATTCATTTGAAACAGCCTTAGTATCTTTTAATTATAATTGTGCAGTTACTGACAATACTGCTAATGTTTCTTGTTATTCCAACTATCCTTGTATGAATCAAGTTCCACATGTTAACGTGGTGAAAGAATGTAATAATTGACTCTTCATTAAAACCCAGGGCAACACATGCACTCCTGCATGCTATTAGTAACCCAATCAGAGCTTCAACGGGAGTTAATAACTGCATAATGCATAGATGTCGAATCCTACATCTGTTTGATCTTCTACAAGTGTTTCGCAGTTAAACCATACCTGCAGCACATCTAAGAGCTGAAACAAATTGCTAATGCTTTGCATAATCAAAGTGTGTGCATCTTAAGTTCAGAGCACCTGGCACAGTGCAGCATGCCTGGCCATGACCTCAGGTTTACTGGTCTCCCAACTCAGCATTTCTTTCTGGCACTCCCCAGTTTTTGATCCTGAGCTCCCCATCGTGGCCAGACACCCCTGTTCTCCTCAATTTTCTGTATTAGCTTTCAACAAAATATGGGACTACTCCTACGTCAGACCAATGTTTCATCTCAAATGGAACCAAATTCACCCATGAAGTGATACAAGACTTTTGTGAACATAATGCATCTGTTCTTCACCTTAATAATCAAATCTACTAGAGAATTAAACATTTAAAGGATAGTTTCTTAGTAGATATGCAGTGGAGTCATAGAACTTGGAGAGCAGTTTAAGTCCCATCATTCAGCAATACCTTGAAGGCATTGCT
Organism: Numida meleagris; assembly: GCF_002078875.1. Lineage (NCBI taxonomy): Eukaryota > Metazoa > Chordata > Aves > Galliformes > Numididae > Numida > Numida meleagris. The sequence continues at coordinate 39,618,126 of NC_034413.1, read as the reverse complement.
AAAGCTAGTGAAGCAGTAGTAACATATGTACGTTGCAATTAATGTCATTATAAAAGCTAAACTCAAAAATAATGAAGATGATGACTTGGGAATCGTAGATTTGAAATTAATGAATGATAGAGTAAGGTGACAAGTGTGCTGTTACCATGGTAAAATAGCAGTAATAATCCCAGAAGATTCAAAAGGAAGGATGTATACCATTCCTATGTAAAAATCCTTCTAACTCCTTACAGATCTTGTTCAAGTCAGGTATTTTTTCCTCTACATAATATCAAAATGTAATAGCCGTATACTTTGAGGAATTTAAAATAGATTTACAATTTTCACAGATATCAAACAACATAACACGTCCAAAGTATTTGGCATCGGAAAATATACAAAGCTACAAGGGACAACGGTGGTCTAAGTTGGAGACTTGGGAGTTACATAATAAGGGACTGAACGCTGCATAGCTCATTTGCTGATGGGCTAACCCATTCAATGCTCTTAAATCCAAGCTTGTAGTGATAACAGTCAAGGAGGTCTAGTGAAGTATCAAAGCAAACCAAATTTTTAATCAGGAAGTATTTTTGATCATTAATCAATCAATATATGCAGCAGTTACCCACTGATTGTCAGCATTCAGCAAAACTGTATTATTTCTATGAGAAAGTATTTTATGGAACAACAACAGAAAATACTGCCTCATCCACTATTAATGAGCTTATCTCCAAAAAGTTTGCCAAAACCCAGCTACTACAACTATAACCTAGATACAAGAAACTGACTTATAAGGCAGTTCCACATTTCTGAAACTCTTATCCCAGCACTGCAGATGTTAAAGGTGCAAGAGGGGAAGTCACATGTGGAATTTTTCAGAAGTCAAAAAAAGGAGGGTTGACTCATCCTCTTCCTTTCACTAAAAAGGCTGGAAAAAATACACCAGCTAGCTAGAGACTGAAGTGTAACATTCTCACTGCATGCATTGGAATGAATGTGAGCAAAATAGTCTGGACTCGTCAAACGGAGAACTGAAGAAGCAGCACATAAAACTAAATAACATGCCACAAAAAGAATGGTATAAAAGCTGCATTATTTTCATATTGGCCATACTACAGTGGTCACTTTGCATGGATTCAGAAAGACAGCTGGGATGCATATGTCAGAAACGGCGCTTCGGAGGAAACTGAAGTAGTTAAATTTTTCACTGTCTTCTTCAGAAATATGGAAGACAGATCAATGTTATAAATTTGCCAAACTACCTGTTGGACAGAATCAGATTTCTGATTTTCTTATACAGCTATTAAGTAACATACCCAGTACCATTGTGCAATTAAAAAACAACTTAGTCCAGAAAATCTTAGACCACTGTATTAGACCAGAAGAGGTTTTGATGAATTGTTTTCTATATGGAATAGAATTTCTCAACTCCAAATTCTATTCTAACTGATTCAATTGCATATTGCTTCACCAAGAGCGCACAGGTCCCCACCTAATTTTAGACAGTAACTTGGGAAATACCGTATTTTTTAAGCAAAACAATGAAGATTCAATATATGCAAAACCTTGTAAGAACTTAATGCAGCTTTGGATAATATAAGAAAAAAAGAAAACTGCATCCCAGAAAAGCTTGCTCTTACATTTGTTTATAAAAATCACGTACCAGTTCTTTAGTACATCTATTGTATTTACAACACTTCAAGTTAATGTTCCAAAAAACTAAATTTATAGTTTCCCTAAAAGTAATTAGTATTGCTCCTGACATATTTTTCCTGAAAATAACTAGCTCAATAACATCAAAAAGCTATTAACTTTATTTAATCACCATCCAAAATGTTTGGACTTCAATGAAAATTCATATGGATCTTCACATACACAAACACACACACACCCCTGAATTCCTAGAAGGTGTAGAAGTGGGAATATAGATTCATCAACTTACCACCGAGACCTTAACTCAACATATTTCCTATTTGTGGTTCATTTATGTAATTCTTACATAGAATAATAATAATTCTCAACTGAACAGCCCTTACAGTTCACGCATTTCCTATTACTTTCTTTTCCCATCAGTACCCTGTTAACACAGAGCAATTTTCGTTAAAGATCATTTCAGCTGAAACATTTGTTTCCTTCACTTGAAAAACAGTACTTCTTAATTTGTTATTTAGTAGGCATTTCCTTTCAGGTAATTTTTCCTAATATTCCAGCTTAACGTCATATAACCTTCAGTACATCTATTTACTACAATCATTCATGAGGAAAACAGGGAAACAAAACCAAAGTTCCCTTAAAGCTCTTTTGGTGTAGTCTGTACATTTCTCAGTTTTATGTAATGAACTTAACTGGTGGTCAAGGAATTGCAATAACGTAGGATGAATTAAAAAGTTAAAGGGGAAGTGGTGCCATAAAGTGTAAAGGCAGTCACATTTTACATTTCAAGTTTCACAGAAGTTTTTTGTGCTTCCTAGCTGTCATGGTTTTATGATTTTCGGTTATTGGTACTCCACATCATAACATCATGTAGTGGATGTACCTGGTTCTCAGAAGAGAAGGACTACTACATTCCCCACAGTACTTTGCTCCTCTGTTACCATTTTCCAGCCAGAGGGAAAAGATAGAAGCTCGCAGTATAAAAACTTGTGGATCACGAGACCTGGTCCCTTTTTCCGCCGTCTCTAGTCTTGGCAGCACCTCGCTCTCCAGCCGTCTTATCGTCGGTAGTAGAGTAAGGCCTACCTTGATTTTGGGACATTCTCTCTCTCTGTATTGGATTTATCAGCTTAAATTGTAATTATATTGTATTATAGTGTGTTGTTTTGCATTCCGATATTTTATTTAGTAAATCAGTTTGTTTCTCCTCAGATTGTTGCCGCTGTTCTTTGCTCTCAGGGCCATCTCCTTACCCCTTTTCCCCTTTTCCCTTTTTCCCGGGGCGTGGACCCGTGGATCCCCTGTCCCCTTCGTCACGGAACCGGGCCGAACGCCCGTAAACCGTTGACACTAGCCTTTACAACCTTTCATTTTCTGCCTTACACAGAGTCTTATTTCAGCTGTTACACTTAACATTCCTGCAGCCAAATCCATTCAACTTCAGATCCAGCCATGCGAGACTGAACCCATGTAACAGCCACATCAACGATTGGTCACCCCCTCCCCAAGATACATCAACACAGGCTCTCCATGAGTGGAATTTCTTCCCTGTGCGATCTTTGAATGCCGTCTGGTTTTTCAGTAAAGCATTCGAGCACCTATGTGAGCCCAATAGTTGAGTAGGACAGTTTTTTTCTCTCTCAGGGTTATGGGAGATGGCTGAAAGGAAGCTTTCCTCAAATCACAGTGATGAACTGCTGTGCCACATAAACTGTAAGCAGCCTTCAACAAAGATATAAACTTTTACAGGATCTTCTCTCAATGAATGCTGTCAAGCATACAGACTGATTTTTGGGAGGTCTTGTGTGGAGCCAGGAGCTGGACTCAGTGATCCTTGAGTCACTTCCAACTCGGGATATTCTATGATTATAACTAGTATCAAACTTGAGCTTGATAAAAGAAGCTAGAAATTGATGCACAAGAACTATCTCTAGATATTTCTGAATTTATGTTTCAGTGTTTGTTTGCATGTACATAACTTCCTAGAATAATATTGATAGTCCTCTCTCTGATTGTCCCTTTGTGATAGCTGAACAATCAAGTGAACCTGTTCAGACTGAAATGTTTTTTCTCTCATAAAACTGCCTGTGCTAACCAGACGCACCCAATGCTAACACTCATGGTTTCCAAAAGACAACTTGCGTTTACTGTGAAACATCACCAGCAGTTTAGCTTGCATGTAAAAAGCCACACATTATGGGACAGTATAGAGAAAGACCACTGCATGCGCTCCTACTGAAGTAGACACATTTAAGTGGGTGGTGAGTTTAAGCTGGATATGCTGTGCTTAAAAAGGCTTCAGAAGGGAAAATGTCATGTAATCTATCTGATATTTTTCCCAGACACAACTTCTTTTGAATTACTAAGCCATTATGCTCCTTTCATTGCAATACATTACTTAAACATATTCATTCATTGTAGAAAACTCAGCTGAACTAATTGCAAAGTTCCTGATAATTTCAGCTGCTACAGAACTGCTGAATGGCCATCAATAAACTGTGCTGAATTCAAAGCAAAGAGTCAAAGTTTGAGCACACTGGCAAATGCAAGACACATTCATCCTGATCAGTGCTTAGAAAAAACACCATCTATTAGGTCACTCAGTTACCCTCCTCTTAATGCAAAAAACCAAAATCATCAAAAAGGAGAGTGAAAAATAAAACCACAAACCAACAACAACAGGAATAGAGTGAGGCACTGACCTCACTGGTGGGGCCCTCAATCCAGGCAAGCAGCTATGGTGACAGCAACAGGACCATCTACATTCCATGGGTCCTCAGCAAAGGCAAAGCCCAACCAATAATTCAGGAACAGTACTGGGAGCAGTCACACCAAAACCAGCTCAACCAAGGGCTGAGCTTTCAAGCCAGAGATCAAACAGGTCCCTGGGCTGATGGGCTGCAGACAGAGGTGGATGGCCAAGTGGAGATGGTCACAGAAAGCAGAGCCTATCACTGCACTCAGGACTGAGAACAAGCTACCCTTGATGTCAATTCCCAAGTTCTGGCCAATGCCAAAGAGCTGCTCAGAGCCATGCAGACTGCTGGGCTTGCCAGGCATCCACTTCTGACATGCAGCAATCTCCTTTCAGCTGTGTGCATTACTAGCTTTTGCTCTGTTTCAATTTAGTAAAGAATGAAGCCCACAAGTCCATGTTGGGCTTGTGTTCCAGTTGGACCTACACACATATATTACTAAAACATAATCGCAGTCTCCTGCTGCACACAGGGCAATCACCTGCAACAATACACAGTGACACTTGTGCCTGACTTGCACAGCTGTAGATCTATTCAGACAAAGTCTGAAAGCAAAGCATGACCCAAACCACCTGAAAAGTATCTTTCCAATCAAAATACATATAGATATATGAATTCCACAGTCTCACACTACAATGTAATATACATATCTGTGCAAATGGATGCCCCAAAACAACTTGAAAATTCACTGTGGAGCACAGTTACAACTCTACTGTAGTAGCTACTAGAAGGAAGTATAATAGAATATTTAACTGTAGAAACCAGAAGGGTAAATTCAGCAGTACTGCAGATAATGACACAAACAACTTTGTTATTTTGAGTGACACAGAAGATTGTATTTCTGCCATGCATCTGGGAATTATTGTTAAGGAAATGTTTTCATATACAGAAGAACATTTCCCTAGAGAAAACAGAAATTGCCATATAAAGAACTAAGCCATTATACTCAATTTGCCCCACCTCAAATGAGTATAAACAGGAAAACAACAAATTTGTTCATTTCCTTTAAAAAAAAAAAAGTCTACCATCCAACTTTACTCCTCGTCAAGAGAAAATAAGCTTTTTACAAGGCTTCCTTTTCTATGTTTATTTTCTTATTCATTTTAAGAAGGCAGTATTATTACAGAAGACAGAAAAAGAGGCATTTTTACACAAAGATGCATCATTTCCTCTTGTTATGCCGGAATATATCCTCCAGCCTGTCATGCATCTGAAGTGTAAGCTGAAATTCTTAAAACCCTACAAGCCTTATTTTTAAATTCTTAGCGATTTTTCTCTTCAGAAATGAACATTGTGGAAAAGACATTGGAGAATAGGGACCAGCCAGTTCTCCAAAGGAAACGCCCACAAACCACAAAAGCAAAGGGATGAGACAGTGTCAAACTTAATGACCGTGAAACCGGAGACACCTTCCAGACCAAACACTTCACCTTCCACATTTGAAGAATAGAAAACACATCCAGAACAAAAAATAGTCGAATTATGAAGTGGTGTATTGGTGTTTTAAGTGAGGTATATTTTTTCAGGAGGTATTTAGATCTAGAATTATGTAGTTTACATTTTCAGCCTCAGTAACAGATCCGTGCAAGCTGCAGCAAACTGCAGATCACATTCTCTCCTTATTGTTGAAGCAAAACACAAATAGGATGGAGGTCATCTAAGAAAGAGTTTCCTTTGGCTACCTACCTAACAAACACTAAAAAAAATGCTCACTTAAAATACATACGATTCTTGCCAAGCACTGATGTAGGTTAAATACAAAACCAGCTTCAATTCTTAATCTTATAAAAAGGATGCAATCCAATCATTTTAATGAAATGCTTTTTTCTCCCAAGGAAATATTCCATTATCAAACATTACATGTTTTTATGATGAAGCTTTCTGCAATTTTCTCTATTCATCAGTGGTACCTACCTCCTTAGCATTTCCATATGCTCTTGTACGTATTGTAAGTACTGCAAAAATTTCTAAAGGCTGAATACATATCGAAGATCAAGCTACAGCCATGACTATTTAGATAATAATGCACACCAAAGATTAATTAAAGAAAAAAGATGAGTTTCAAAATTAAATGTTGGTATATCTAGGTACATGTTTGCCCCTTTGCATGCTTGTACGTAGAAATCTAATCTGGAAATATTATGTGTCCTTTTGGGTCACAGCATGGCATATAGGGAAGCCAGTGAGAAGGAGATCTCTGCTTCAAAATAACATTCACTAACTTAGGATATCTTTGCGTTTTCCAAAGCAAAGGGTTATAGGAAAGCTTCCTGTAACTAATCGATGTTTCAAAGGCAATCTCAGAGGTGATAACACCTCCATCCATTTCTGGCTTGCTGTACACTGTCCTTAGGATGGAGGATTAAAGCATTCAGCTGCTGTTGGTTTTGAAACAGCCATCAAGTTCAGGACGACAGTTCTCTCATTCGCCCTTGTGCTAAACCAAACTAGCAGACTTTACAAATGCTTCTAATTCTATTTCCATTGAAACAGAAAACCATATGCTTGATTCACTGCTGGAAGTTTTGAGGGAATTCATGTGTAAACCATGACTACAGAAGTGCAAATAAGTTTTAGGAAGCCACTCCAATGGCATATTGGGCTACGCTTTGTGTGATACATTATCGCTAAAGCTGAACAGGAGAGGCTTTAAAGGTAAAACTAAATCACAAATAAACATCCGCTTTCACATCTCTGTCCAGTCACTATTTTCCTAGTGAAATCACACTAGGAGATAGGCATGGTTTCTCAGAGCCTGACGGAACGTGTTGGGCATTACAGATCTCCAGGTTCTACCAAATCCCATTCAAATATCAGCGCCTGTTGGGGTTGCTTCTGATCATGGAATCTCATTTCTAAGAATCTGAATCATCAGTTAAAAATAAGCCAGAAAAATGATGCCACTGTAATGGTCACAGTCAACAAGAAGGTGGGTGGTGGAGGAGGACAGTTCTTATTGTTACAAGTAAAAGCTTTTTCCTTCATAACTACCAAGATAGTTGAGAGAAAAAAAAAAGTTGTTTTATTTCCTTTAGTGAGTGAAATTATCAGCAATTTATGCGTTACTATGGCAACATTCATGAAGTATGAAAAGGAAAAATGGATAAAAGCAGAAAAATATATTTACAGGGAGATTAGGAGCAAATAAAATTAAATAAAATTGAAGCTACATTTTTATATTTTTTTCCAAAAACAAGTGCATTTCCACAATGATCCTCTCAAAAGGAAATTAACACTCTCATTGACGCACTGGCTTTTTAGCCCCCAGTCAGCTTTTATAGCCGGAAACCTGTCAAAGAAAAATGAGTCTATTTTCCACAGTAAGAGAAAATAAGAATTGCTTCTGTGGGAGATTTTTAACTGCTTACAAAACCTGGCTTTTCCTTCAGACTTAATCCTATAATCACACAGAGTATGTAGGCAGAACATGTTGCGGTATTTACCTGCAGCTGAGTTGACTGAGAAAGGTGCTACTGTTAGGCCTTGCCTTAGCTTGGGGAGCAAGAAATCTGCTCGAAGTATTTATGAAACCTTCTAAAACTGCAAGATCAGTAACATGGTGGTGGCATCATTTGTCTTGCCAAGGGTGAAAAGTTCTTGGAAGCCAGGCACAGTTGGAGTGTGCTTCCTGCACTGCTCCTCCAGCACAGGCAATGCTAAGCGCAAGAGTGGCTGAAAGGCACTGTCACCAGCAGGGATGTGAAAGGCACTTGGCCACTAAGGAGGACTTGGATAGGTTCCTCACACACACCATTACCCGTTGCAGCTCAGTTGGAGGCACTTGGTGGTCCAGCCTCCCCACCGCCACCACTCCACGCATTACTTGCAGAGATTGCTATTTCCTGATCTCAGCGCTGTAGAGGCCTCTGGGTACAGGCAGATTATTTGTAATTTGTGCTAGGAAGCAGCGTTCTGTTTTATAGTTCTCAAGCAATTTAGTCAAAATACAAATCAAGAACATTCAGCATGTTTTTCTACTTTTTGTGAGATGGTGGTGACATTAATTTGAATATTAATGTGATATTCAGTGTGAACACTGACACGGTCACATTAAAAATCAGGGGTCCAGCAAATTATCACAGCATATGAGAAAGAAAGATGTGGTTCGAGGAAAAAAAGGGAATAATTACAGGTAAGAAGTAATGAGGCTTTTTAGGGAAAAAGGCCAAATAACAACAGACATTTAAGATGAAGACTGGGCGCAGTACATTTGTTCTACAATAAGGAAAGACTGAACAGGAACCATGTAATAAAGAGATCTCATTTGCCTACACTTTGAAAGAAAGAAAAAGAAAAAAGTCTTTTAAAACACTGCCTTTTGGCAAAGGTAAAATTAGTTCCTGACGTTACCCATAAACCTAGTTCTGTTTTACAAAGCGTACTCATGTCTTCCCCCAGAAATGAGTCCTCAGCCATTAACCTTAAAAGCCTGTGTTGTTAGTGGACAGCTTATATTTTCAAGCCTCCCAAGCACCTTGTGCTTCCAGACAGTAGAACCAGAAGAGCTAAAATCAAATGTTCCTTCCTACTGTCAGCTTGAGAGGTCACTCTCCTCAGAGTTCCTTCCCACAATGTCCAACAACACACAGCCCCGTTCTGCAGCTCCAGCACAGGCAGTGCATTGGCTCTGGTTATGTCCACACTTGAGTGGGTACAGGAAACACACAATTATGAAGATAAACTCTTTACAATCTAACTGCACAGCCTGGCTGTAATCTCATTTAGTGGATGAAGTATTCTGTGATATGGAAAGCAAATGGACACAGCACATAGTTTGTAACAGAGGGGGCAGATCTGAATGCTCGTCGCCACCTTCAAAGGCACAGACACTGCATGTGCTCAGAACATGTAATGCATAGCATAACACCTTCATACAAGGCACAGGAAACACGTGCTGTACTGAATATTCAGGGATTTAATGCTACACAACATTATACCCCCAAGTGACACTTGGGCACCGTTACTTCAGTTCGGTATAATGGTACTGGTGGTTTTTTGTGATCCGAAAAGCTCTTATACAAAACTGAAGAAGTTAATTGAGACAAATGTCAGTGTATTGAGTAACTAATGAATTAATAATCATGGGTGATTTTTTTCTTAAATGAAATCTTACTGTTAAATGTAGAACAAAAATAAGTGAAATCCACAGCATACAAAATATCTTTTATTTGCAGCATCTTCTAGCTCTGCAGATCTTTCCACTTTTAAGACATAGTTAATAAATGTTTGGTTTTGGTTTTTGCTGTTGTTGTGGGGTTTTTTTTGTTTTTTTGTTTTTTTGTTTTTGTTTTTTTTAAGTGCTGCGTCCATACCCAATAGCAATGCAATTAGCTCTTTTGACTGCCTTCCATCCTGGAATTGAACAAGCAATTCTATGTCACAAGTTCCAGCTGATTCACTGGGTAATGAAAATGCAGCGATTCTTTTCAGTTGGTCTGAAAGCTTGGGAGATAACCACCTTAAAGGCATTTGGACCGCCCCACACTATACGGCTTAAAGTACTCACTGCACTGCACCTAGGCAGGATCACACAAAAGATAGCTTCCCTCATCTCTCTCCCTTTACTTTGACAAGTACCAAACAAATGTTGGCAAAGCAAGGATACTTGCAATGCTATTGCAGTCATGCAGAATGAGGGCTCCTGATAACAAAACACAGCGCGTGTTGAGACATACAGCCTGCTCTTTTCCAGCTATTGCTGCCTGGCACCCATGAAGTCCTAGTGAACCACTCCAACCAAGCTAGGAGCAGGAATGTGCCATCCAAACAGATGGCTGCAGCCGCAGGCAGCCAAGAGACCACGTTTTTTTTCATGATGTGTGGGTGTTGACAGCATTTCCAGACAGAAATCCAAATGGCTGTCATTTCTGAGCTTCTTGTCTAAAGGGGATATGTCAGTATTAATCTACCTCTGAGACAGATTACCCTTCACAAGAGAAAACCTACCCCTTACTTATAATTGCTGTACTCTCTGTAACACTTGCAGATTCTTCCTTTCCCAAGCTGTTCTGCAGTGACCTCTGCATGCCTTTAGCCACAGCTAGCCTCTCAGGTAAGACAGACTTCAAGAATGAAAAAATAATTTACACATGTCTTAGGGGAGTCTTCAGTTTAGTTCAATACATAGGGCTAATTACAAGCTAGCATAGAGGCAAGAATTGTGAAAAAGCTTTTTGGCTTTGTACATGTTTACACATACCAAAAAAAACCCAACAGTCATATTTACTCTGCATTTACAAACAAATGATTTCACATTCAGTGCACCATTGCTCCATGCTGTCAGTGCATGTGTAAAGTGCTTATGATTAGGAAGGTTCCTCATTTCAAACCTGTTGACAGTAGCATAGCTACATTGGTTTTCAAAGGACGATGTTGATTTATTCAGTATGAGCACGTGACCTGTCAGGATTTAGTGATGAACTGTCAAATTCAGCTGGGTAAGGTTTAAGGCATATCCACTCTACGCAGAATACACCAAAGATGTCCAACAACCTTTAATTAAATAGTGATGAACCAAGCTTAGGAAGGCCGATTTCAGCTAAATCTACATACTAATCTACATACTGGCATTGCCCAAGACAAATACGAGTATTAAGAAAATTAAAGAATGAATGGAAGGAACAGTCAAAGGCTGTTGCTAGGTTGCCTCAATAAACCAATGCAGTTAGATAGCATTTGCAATGAATTAGCGACAGAACATTTCCATTACTTGCTTTAGTTTTCACTTCCTTTGTCTATTAGCTCACATCAGGCTTAAAACAGGCTTTGTTGATGCGTTATGTCCTGTGCTCCAGTAAATTGCAACAGCATTCAGGATCACAGATCTCAGACAAACCCTTGACAAAGCATGGTCATTCCATGAAAATAATATCACTTCAATACTAATTAGCAGAAATGCACATGAAGACTCTCAGACAATACAGCTCACTCCATCAGGTGAAGTGAGCTTTCCTTAGATCCCCAGTCAATGGCAGCCTACAACAAAGCAACTTATAAAGCTACTTTAAGATTGATTAAATAAAGATGAAGTTGAAAATCTATACTTTGCATTCTAATTTTCTTTTCAAGAAAGGAAAGCGAGATTCAAAAAAGCCTTAAATACTTTGTCTCTGTTGGCCTCCTTCCTCCACACATCATGGTAACACTTGATGGTCCAATGAGGAGCCAGGAAGAGATTGAGCCTTTTAGAATCACAGAAATAAATAACCAACAGAAGCTGAAAGGCTCTGTGATAGCTTTCCTCTTTCATGCTCTGAGTATCTTTTCAACACACTTGTCTAAAAGACACAGCAATAGCTTTAACAGCATAGAAAAGCTGGACTGCTAGGAAGATAATCCCTTGTTCTTCTTCAGCTCTATTCCATATTAGCAAAACCCTTCATACTGCTCAAAGACGCCCAATGGCTGAGATGCTTTGTGACACGTAAGAACACCACTGAAGTAGGGATTTGGCATCTCCCTCTGTCTCCTGGAGCGTTCATGGACACCTACATAATTCCCATACATTTGTCCACTCAAGACAGGGGCTACCCCTCTGCTTATTTGCGAGGCTATCCCCCTTACAAAGCTTTACAGCTGTACTTACTATCAAGACAATCATTAATAAGAAACCTACCAGGACAAGGACCCATGGATTTGTTCCCTTGGGGCAGGAGCCCACCCCTTGCACCAGGTCCCTCCCTGCAAGGATGGGCAACACATCAACCTGTCTGGACACACCACAGCTTGAGAGCTACAGTGCGCTCACAGGTTTGCATTTTCTCCCGTGTATCCTGGAAGCAGTTTGTACAGGCTGTAAATTTAACTTAGGCAAAAAAAAGGAGTCTCACTTAGATCATCCATGGCTGCGCATGAGGTACTCATTTGAAATTCTCTCATAATTGTAAAGGGCCCCTTGAGAAGAACAAATAAGCCCTGCCATGTTTCCTAATCTTGCTACACTAGTTATACAGATAAATGTTCACCCCTAATGATGACACAAAAGCTGCTGTAAGCTTTTCTTCTGCCACACTGCTGCTTATATCAGCTATTATTCAGTGGCTCCATCCTAACGGTGGAGAATCATTTTTGTGCTTTTCATTCTTCCTCCCAGAGGGCAACAGATGTAATAACTTATTCCCTGTCTGGCACATTAAGGCTTGAAAAATTAATGCAGTGCTGCTGAGATTTCCACTTCCAGCTTTACTTAGAGTGCCAAAGCTTTGAATTCCAGAGAAAAAAAAAAATTAAGTAATAAAAAGCTTATTTTAAGTTTGTTAATGCACTTGTCTGTTTTAATGCATTTCTGAGTTTTCAGCAAAATAAGAATTCCAGTAACTAATCTTCCAGATTTTTTTCTGATTCTGAGCTATTACTCTACCATCTAACTGGGAGCTCTCCTATTTCACAATTATTGCAGACTAACTAAAATTTAAACACTGTTATCAATTGTGTTACGTTAAAAAAAACAATTAAGGATATTGGATGAATGTAGATAAGCTTGCTGGCAATAGGTTTTATCAGACAGCTCCTGAGAACTCCCCAGTCACATCACTCTACAGCTTACTCAATCACGCATATACATGACACATAGCTTATAGCTTATACCCAGGGCCATCCATTCCTGTAAGAACACTTTCTAGTAACATGAATTTTGTCAGAGGATGACGGTTCAAACCAAATTCCACCTGTGTTTTACTGCTTTTGTTCGAAGCACCACAAGAAACAATCGTTGTTACTACTGTGGAGCTTGCCCAGGGTTTTGATCACCATGCCACAGCGTTTGCAGAATGGAATCAGAGCCTGTCTAGGTGAAGAGCCGTTGCAGACAATTATGCATTGTGTCATCCTTCACAGAGATGAGGTTTTGCATATAATGGTATTTCTCTCTACATCAGCACTATCCAATAATTTATGCCATATGTTCCACAGGCATATCTGCAGACTGGGTACCTTTACAGATAAGAAAATAAACAGTCCTATCTCAGGTGACTACGGCAAAAGAAACAGGTAAGAATAGTACAGCATGAACAGAAGAATGCTGAGAGGAGCAGGAGTGAAATCACAGCTGGGAACTGCTTCTCATGCAAACACCACACACAAGCTTTTTTCTTTCCCCCTCTCAGATCTTCACTGTTAAAGAGACTAAACAATCCCCCAGCATAGACTTTATCCACACAGAAGCCAATCCTCAGTGTCAGAACACTCAAATAGACAGAAAGCCTCAAATTAAACACAGAGATTCAAAATGTATTAGCGTCTACGGGGAGAGAAAGACCCGGACCACGTTACCCAGCACTGTAGGGCATTTTCTAATGCTCCCACTTCGTGTATTTCACACTTGCAAGCAGTGGAACTCATGTTAACGACACATCATGTCAGGCTGCCCTTTCACTCCCACATACAGCTACTCAGCTCTTCTCCCCACCCTCAACAGAAATCCTCAAGTAATTTCTCCTTTGCCTCACAAGCACCGGCTGTGCCCCACAGTGTCAGATGCTACCGAGCACAGGCTTCGTATTTCCAGTCCCTGGCAACACTTATTCCTTTATTCCAGAGAGAGGTCTCTGTTTCGTTAAAAGCTGGCTCTGGCGATTCAGGTTTCCTGATCTCGGAAGATTTCAGTTTCAGGTTTTGATCTGCCAGCATCAAAGACATCCTCCTGTTCAGAGCATGCCTCAGTGATCACACAATAAGCAGCAGAAAAGTTTCAAACACAGCTACTGGTTCCCCAGGAGACCAAAGGCAATTAATACCATGTTTTTCTGCAAGGAGCAAAGCTAATGAACCCTGATTTCCTACACAAGGCATTCATCTTCTACCCAGCCTGTACACTGTTAACCCACTGAGCTGCTCCACCTTGCACCTCTTGCCTTACCCCACTCCTTCTGCATCATACTGTGAGGAACAGCCAAGCATCCAGCTCCCCCTTGTTGCTAACAGCCCCTCCACAAGGCCCTCAGCTTCCCCTGCGCACATTTTGCATTTGGTCCATCACTTGCAAGACAACTCACACTGCGGCTACGTGCGTGCTCAGGGAGCAGCAAACTGCTGCCAGGCATGTTTGCACCTCCAAGAAAAAGCCCAAGGAGCAATTTTAGAGAAAACCAAAGGAACTTCATAGCTATGAGACCACAAAGTTGTCAGGCTTTACTGTAATAGTGCAATAAACACAGAAGCTGTAAGGAAGTACAGGAGGAGCAAGAGCAAACAGTCTGAGCACAATTTCTTTTTCTTTGAACCAAAAGAACATTAAAGTCTTTCAGGACTGAAGTGTGACCTTGGCTCAGTCACACGTATTGATCAGTACCTGATATGAACTACCGCAGTTGTAGCACTGACTATCATTCTACTTCCAATAAAAATGTGAAAAATAGTAGTTTATTAATATCTGAACCATGATGGTTGAGTGCCATTTTCATAAATTAACAATATTAAGCTTGAAGCTAAGCAGAAGCTGATTAGACTGACTCTAAAGAGACTCCAGATCATTTGCTTTCCCTCAAGTGGGTGATTGAACTGGATTATCCTCCCTCAAACATGCTGGGAGCACACTGAAAGGAAGCCTCTGAGCACAGCTACCCAGTTGCTCAAGGGACACATCCTGTACGGGCTTTGGAATTAATTTCTGAATATAGTATTTAGACCCATTAGCAAGAAGTGAATAGATAATTACTTCAAGCTAGAGTTGCTCACCAAAATTTTAAGCAAACATCTGACCCAACCTACAAACCAATACCTCCACTGCTAGCCAGGATTCGGAACAAGCTGTAGAGATTAGGGTGTGACATACCTATGGAGCTAGTTAACGACTTCTCCTGCCTATGCCTGTTTCTACAAGATGAACTGGACTGCACCTCACTTCCGTGTGCCACGGTCAACAGTTTCAAGTGGGAACTGAGCTGACTTTGCCAAATACTCATTGAAGAAAAAAATTCATTAAGCAGGCAGCAGCTTGGGGAAGTGGAATAGGCTTTTAGCAGACAACACCTACCTTCCAGTCCATGGCTTTCTTACAGGTCGTTGTATATTGTGATTGCTGCTGCAGCTTGTAGCGGTGTCTGCATAAATTGTTTGCAGCTTCCTTCTCATTCTTAAAAAATCCAACCCTGCAGTTAAAAAAAAAAAAAAAGTAAGATGTAAGGAGCATTACATCAGTAAAGCAGGTTAGTGACCAATCCAGATCCCTGACAGATAGAATTCACACAGTTTTGTTTTTCAAATAGAAACAATTGTAAGGATATAAACTAGCTGTACTAATTGAAGATGTTGAAAATGAGGCATAAAATTTCTGAGTAGAGCCTAGAATAAACATCCTTGTTTTCAGTAATCTTCCCAGACATACTGCATCTATTAAACAGGACCATGGCTGTCCCTTAACTGACCACAGATGGCAGAAGTTAAAGTTGAGTAAATAGATGTTACCATTCTAATCATTCTGTCATTTAAACCTTTTCTTTCAGTGCTTTAAGTACAAGGATCTATGGAATAGTTTATTTTTGAGGGGGGAAAATTTCTGGCACAATTCCTTCACCATACAAGATCGGCTTTTTTGTTAGCTCTATTCTTAAGTCATCTACATGGGATCCAGTTATTTAAGTTTGATTCATCTTCTTTTAACCTGCGGTTATAAGGAAGATGTTCATGCCTTAGCTTTAAGCTCACTGATCACAGGAGCAGCAAATCAATACATGTCTTGAAGATGGTTGGAAATACCATCAAAGGGAAAACAGCGTCTGTGTCCATTTTATTTCAGATTCTGAACTAGTTCTAAACTGAGAAGCAGAAGAAAGATGCATCAAACGGCTTTGCTAGGAACCAACTTAATGGCATGGGAAAAACACCTGGACAAAGAATGAAAAGAAAAACAAGATGATGGGAAAAAGAGAGAGACCGCATTCTTAATCACATCATTGTTTGCTGTATCTTGGTTGTGTCCTAGGCTGATCTCTGTCTATTCAAAATGGTGTTAGAGCCACTGATGTTTTACTTGTAGGAAATAAATGTTTACAAGAGGAAAGAGATTATTTAACTTTCAAGACCAAGAGTTCCTGCAAAGGAATTTGTTAAACAACTGCAAAGCCAAGGAGAAATGTTTCACAGCAGCAGTGACGGAAAAGCTCTGAGAGTTTCACCCATGGTTTGTGAATCATTTCAGACAGTTCTTAATCACTAGCTTGAAAACCAGCAGGCACTCTGAATGCCATGGGTATCGAGGTGAATGTCACATATATCACAAAGATTTTTTTTTTTAATTGGCAGTGCTTGAAATAGATAGGAGAGACTGCAGGCTTTTGGGAAGGTGCAGAAACATGGAGATGATAGAGCACAAATGCTGCACTTGTTGCAAATGTACCCTCTCACAAAATCTACTGAAATACTGGAAAGTTCGCAGAACACTTTGCTTTAACAGAGAGGAAAAAAAAAAAAGAACAAGTCAACTTGGTCCAAATTAGATCACAAGACTTCAAAAACAGAGAGGGAAGTGAAGAAGACAGGAAGATAGAAAAGACAAAAGCAATTTACAGCATTATGAGGACAGACCTTCTGTGCACATTCATACAGCTCCTCTGTGAGGGACTCCAAGTGAGCTCTTCCTGAAGAGTATTCCCTTCTCTAACAGGTGTGTGCCATACAGCAGTGATAATCTGTACCAGCTGGAAACCTCAGTGCCTGAGCATCTCAACAAACCTACATCAAGTATGGCCACCTCTGTTCAGAAATGCAGTGATCCTTAAAATACCCCATGACCAGGCTCAGCTGGAATACTAACACAAATTTGTTTGCAGCCATGACAGCCCGTGAAGGCATCACCTCTCTCCATGGAGCACAGAGCCAGCACCTTGCATCCAGCCACCTCCCATTGGGCAAGATGATCTTAGTGGTCTTTTCCAACCTTAAAGACTCTTTGATTCTGTATTTCTGTGGGAACTCGAGCAGTCCTTGGAAAGAGCAACTAGCTGTATGTATAATCCTTGCGATATACAGAGCGTTAGCATATAATTTATGTTTATTAGACACTGTGAGGTTCAATAAATCATTGTTTTCATTTGTAGAGCATTATTAGAGCAGTGATTTAACTGAGGGAATTCTTCCTCATGGCCCATAGGAGTGAAAGGTTAATGGCATAATGAATTCCTATAAAACAAATAGTAGACTTCCCCTATCCCTCAGCCAGCAGGTGGTAAATTAGCAGGTAATAAAGTGTGTATGTAATCTGCATTCACAGGCCAATAAATAATATTCAGGGACCAGTTTTACCTGCTCCAGTTGACAGTACATCACAGGGCTGGACAGCTCCACAGCAGTACAGGAAAGGTACAGAGAGCAAAGGGAGCTGCTGCTGCAGCAGCCTGTCTTGAGCACTGATATATGCCAGATACCACCAAAAGAGGCACATCTAGGATATTACAGCAGTGCCCATAAATTCCATATCATGCTGTAATAAAGTACTGCTTCTACATGTGGCAAATACACACTGCCGTGGTCCCTTTGGCTCATGACATTTACTCTGCTATCCTATTAATACTGGTGGCATTTCAGTCAGGTACCAGAATAAGCTGAAGAAAAAATATCTTAATAAGCTCTGAAGGCCAAAAAAAAAAAACCACCTACCTCCTAAAATAACACACTACCTCTTGCTCTGAAAGAGGAATGTATTATCCAGGTGTTTCTATTGATGGGCATTAAATATCCATCTGATCAGCAAGACCCGGGCAATGCATCAGTGCTCTCCCATTACAAACAGCAATGCTTCACTGCAGTGCAGTTTTATCAAAGTGTTGTTCAAAAGTACTTAAAAAAAAAAAAAAAAAAGCAGCTGCGACTATTTTTTTTACCCTAGTTAGTTGCAGCTTCGATATAGAGGTTACATATAATAATATAATAGAGGCAAATTTCATATTTAAACTCGTTATAAATAAGCGTGTTGTTTGTGATAAAGTGATTAAAATATAAGTAAAATCCAAATGGATCAATAAATTGTATCTATCAGCCCCTGCGTATGTTTCCACTTCTGAGGAACATATTGCGTGAATAAAACAAAAACAAGAAAGCACCATCCTGCCTATTTCTTATGATACTTCAGTGAGGGGATGAAACACTTCCTGGAAGTCGCAAAGCACCAGAAAAGCAAATAACACTCCACAGTGGTATAACGTTATTAAACCGCTGTTCCTGTGAGAACAATAACTGCCCCGCGCCACGGCTGCAGACTGAGGAACACCACGGGTTAACCCAGGCACGCCCTTCCCGCCCAGCGGCCCTTCCCGCCCGCGGGAGAGCAGCATCGCTCAGCAACAGCTGAACGCGGCTAACGCTGCCTGAGCTGCGCACGAGGAGAGCGCAACGCAGCGCCGGCTCGAGGTGTAGCAAAGAGCTGTATGCATTTTGATACATTAGCTAAACACAGTCCTGTGAACAGAGAAAAAAAAATATGCAACCGTGCTTTCCATTTTGATAAAGGGATTTGAGGACAAGTTTCAAGACTGCAAAAAAGTTGGGTTTTTGTTTTTTTTTTGTATTTTGCGACTTCATTTTCAGTTGATATAAATACATTACCTGGGAATTTTCAAATAGAGTGTACAGAGTTGCAATCAGACATTCAGCTCAGAAATTTGCCCATGTCCCTTTACTTTTATGAGCCTCACTGACCTTACCAGAGAAAAACATCCCTCACTTCACAGTCCCTCCTTACTCACACCACCGCTTTCTGGCACCACACACGTTTGTGAACAACTTCTTTTCAAGGGTGAAGTACAGGAGGGGTAAAATTTCATCAAAAATCTCTGACGAACACCGTGAGAGGTCACTGAAATGTCTCCCAACTTCGATGACAACATCAGCGCAGATGCAGGAATTAACTGGCTTTTTAAAGGGTCCTTATCACTTTTACATAGACAACAGATGACTCAGGACGGGAGCTCAGAGCTTTTATCAGGAGATAAATGGGACATTCCAGAGCCCTGCTGGGCTCAGGCTCAGTAACCGGCCTCATGGAACGCACTGCTTCTGCATTCTGCTTCAAAATAACATGCATAAATATTTTGATTGGTCTCTGGCAATAGGTAACTGTAGATGGCAGAGTTTTGAACTTTGGCTTTTCCAACGGGGCACCCATCAGTGCTGGATGTACGTACAACTGCAGGCTTTGCCCTGGCAGCATAGCAACCCACGGGCACTCAGCTCGTGGCTTTCAACACGTGTTCGGGACAGGTGTTCTGCTTCGTCTCATTTCGCTCTGGGGCAGCTTCCACCTGTTTCCAACAGCAGCAGAACATTTTGCAAGAAAAAAACAAAAAAACAAAAAAAAACCTAATACCATTTCTCTTTGTGGCTGATAGGCCACTTACTTACTGTAGAGAATATGCTCCAAAACACGTTTAAAAGCGTATTCGTCATGGACACTTCTGCTGCTCTGCAGCCCTTCCACTGCAAGTGGTGCACTGGCACACGGGTGCCAAAGCCACTTCGTGCTTCCCTGCATCTGCCGGTGCTCCCGTGCCGGGAACACAGGACCTGCCGGGGGGTGACTGAGATAGGAGTGAGTGTTCGTGCTTGCCAGAAGGCGGCATGTGCTAAAACTAAATCGTTAGAACAACGTCAGTTGACAAACTACGCGTTAAACCAGCCTGAGAAGAGCGTGCTCAGCCATCACCTCGACAGCCAAAGGATTAAAGATGTTAAGTTAAAACTAATTCAAATGCACCAAT
This sequence comes from Numida meleagris, assembly GCF_002078875.1. Classification (NCBI taxonomy): domain Eukaryota; kingdom Metazoa; phylum Chordata; class Aves; order Galliformes; family Numididae; genus Numida; species Numida meleagris. Next base: position 39,598,049 of record NC_034413.1, on the reverse strand, counting down.
GCATTAAGTACAACAAAAGGCTCAACGTCAAATCCTCCACCTGCCTTCCATTAGTCTGGAGAGCCCTTTGTGCTCCACTCATTCTTTCAATGGGACAGCGTGTTAAATAATCGCCTATTCCACACCTCAAAAAGAGAAAAACATCACTTTCCTCATAAGGCAGAAGACGACAAATGTTTAGATGCTCTCTTCAAAACACAACAGGTATTTATGGATATCTGTTTTCCTCCTCTTTGCCTGATTCACTTATTGATAAGCTCCTGGTACTCATTCTTTTCCTCAGAGGTTATAAATCAGAATGGATATAATTAAGTGTTGGTTCCTTGCTAACACTTTATATTTCATAGAGGAAAAAAACAACTAACAAACACCTTAACAAATCGTATTGTTTTACTCTATATGCCAGTAATTACTTTTAAATGTTTTCATCTTGTCTGAAACAAATGTTACTCACAGATTAGATAGTAAGAACAGAGAAAGCCAGCCAAAACACATTACTCACCATTTTCTCACCTAGCTGTTCATAGGTCTTGCACCTCAAGAAGTTTGAACAAGACTGCACAGCAAGGGCTGCCCCAGGCAGAACCAATGGTGCCCACGCAGGCAGGTGGAGTTGGCACCCAGGTGTTGCTGCTCAGGGTCATTAAGACACAAAAGCACTCCTCTCCATCTCCTGGGCTGCTTTTGGCTATTTTTATACTTTCAGCCTCAGATGCAGCCAAACAGTTTTGATCAGGCCCCAAGGGAATTTTCAGCCCAAGTATACCATTGTCCCTAAAACAGCACTCGGGCTGAGGCTGCACTATTCCGCAGCTCACCAGTCTCCCGTCACTTCTGACTCTTTGGATCACAGTCCCCATACAACCTACCTGGCCAGTACCCCGTTCTCATTAATAGCACTCAAAATTCATTAAATCTGGAATCCAGTTTTAAAACCCATTCTCACCACTACATCTCAAGAGACAATTGCTATTCAACTCAGGGGCAACTTTTCAAAATATTTTACAGGTTTTACTGGGAATTGAATCAAGGATGCAGTCATCTAACTGCTGAAACCCCTATTGCAACTAGCAAACAGATCAGTCCCAGTCATTTTTAGGAAATTATTGATGTTTAAAATCAATATAGTTTGCTTTTAAGTAAGCGTAGCAGTCCTATTGCCCTCAGGAGGGTTTTAGCACATACTTAAATTTAAGGACAAGATGAAATATTTTCCTGAGTCAGTAAAAATATTACAAGCTCTTCTAATTACAATAATTTGTAAATATATCTTTTACACTGTGCCATATATCACCTGTGTTGAACTGCCAATAGCTCCCAACATTTTTTCACTCTCAATATGCTCTTATCCCATCAGCGCAGGCTGTGCTGCTGTTTTTATTCTTCAAACCAGCCTGACTTTATGATTCTGTTCATTTCACACCTGGCAACACAGAAAATACAGAGGTAATAGAGAGGAAATCCTTCAGCAATCAGGAAAACGACCAGAACCGCAGCGGTGATGTGTGCTGTTTTCTCAAGGAGCAATAAAAAGCATGTGAATTTTCAAGAGAGCTACAAGTCATTGTTTACTACAGTGACATGCCAGCAGATGCTCAGGTTGTCATTTAATAATATGGAAGATAGCACTCATCATAACCGTCACAGAGCAAAATATTGGAGAGGAAGATGTTGTCATACAAAGTAACTCCATGCAAAATGCGTAACATGCACCCTGGATGTTGAAGTTGGAAGCAGATTTTATACAGAAATAAAAAAAACAGAAAAGATCCTGAACATACCTATGTGCACAAATGCACGTTCTCCTCTTTGAGCAGTGAGAACAGGAGAGGAGACGAGGAACCAGAATTGAACTTCCCCAGGCTGAGTTTCTGCAAGATGTCCAGGAGGGCAAACCAGAACAGAGATCCAAAACATGTGGTGGGATGAGCTCAGGTGCAGATGAAATCCTGAGCTCTTTTCTTGTAGGAAGGAATAACTTCCTAAGACCGAGGATATTGAGTAAGAAGACCATCACAGCAGTAGGGGTTAAATTCAAATCCCATGAAATGTTGCATGCATCTGGAACAAGTTGTCCAGAGATGTGGTGGATGTCCTGCCCCATCCCTGGAGACATTCAAGGCCAGGCTGAATCAGGCTCTGAGCACCTAATGGAGCTGTAGGTGTCCCTGTTCATTGCAGTGGAATTGGACTAGGTGGCGTTTAAGGGTCCCTTCCAACTCAAATGATTCTATGGTTCCGTGAAAGACAAAGCAAAAGCAACCAAGACTTGGAAGCTCTGCTTCAAAACTATTTTACACAGTTCTGGCCCTACTTCACATTCACCTTCTAAACTCCCCTCCCTTCCCCTCCCCCATCAATTCCTTTGCATATTTCACCATTAAATTATGCCTCAAAAATCACTGGTGATTTCATACAGTTCACAGACAATGTTGCCATTTTACATATTCAAGCTAACTTTCCCATTATTTCATTTACTGCTCTAATAATTGAGACTGCAGTGGAACGAGAGCACATCCAGCAGAGTATATGTTGAGGAATTGATTCCCAGTTTGTACAGACAGCTTCTGTGTAAAATAATATATAAAAAGGAAGTCAAATACAGATTAGTTATTCAATAAGGCATAAATAATTAAGAAGCATTTAATAAAACTAAACTTTAAGCTAACTGTATTCCCATAAATATTTGATACATGTTCATTAAGTTTAGAAAATATATTGTTTACATTTGACAACGTGAAATAAATCCATTCCTAAAATCTCCAAATTGGTCACACAGCAGAGACACATATCATACAAAACCTCTGGGAGAAAATCTCATTATTTTAGTGGCAACTTGTAAATAACCATTATCCTGTTGTTTCCAGTAAAGGCTCGTTTCAAAAACACCCTTACAGAAAGATAGAGGAAAAAGAAAGGAAAAATTCAATAACAAGAAATATATAGTGTAATAAACGTATGCCATGTTTTTCAGGGAGGGGCAAGCCTGTAGGGGCCCTGGGGAAAAGGGGAAACAAATGTCATCTTTCTTTTCATATAATTGTATATCCATGTGCTTTATATAATCAAAATGAATACTTCAATTTGCTACACATTTAGCTGGAGGAAAAGAAGGCATATGGAAGAAAAGCCCCAGGGGAAAATGATCTCACTCACCTGGAAAACAATGTGTGCGTTAATGGAGTAATTTGTTAATTAAAGATTCTGAGATGCCCACCAAAGCCATTTATTTTTGAATTACCACTTCCTAGAGTTGAACAAGATCCCGGGTAAAATGTAATTAGAAACTCTATTTTTCCTCTGTCTCAGTTGTTTCTGAGCACAATCAATTTGACAAGGATCCCCAGAGTTACCTCAGCAGCAGATGGTCCGCGTGCTCACCCAATCAGCGCCGTGCACCAAGAACAAAAAAGATAAAACAATTTCACGCCTGTCGCTAGAGCTCCGAGACGCAGTGCTGGATTGAATTATCTTCAGATTAAGCTCCTTATTTGCAGTGGAACACAAAACAGGGACAACTGCCAAAGACAAATAAGTACTCATTTGTAAGACTCCAAGCACAGTGCAGTTTTTGGGGTTTTTTTTTAGGTACATTGAAAATATAGGTGGTGCCTTTTCAGCCCTCAGTAGCAAATATGAGAACTTGGCCATAAAGATTTATCCAGAGGCACATTCCTTCCCCTGACACCTTGGAATGCTTTCCATTACAACCGTGTGCCAGCCCATTAGGGAACTCATAGCTGCTTTTTGTTGTTTTTTTTTAGAAAGTAACAACAATTTACTGTGCTCCATGTTAATAACTCTAACAATTGTTTTGTTCATTTTAAAAGGAAATGACTCAGATGACTACATTTAGAACCACAGAATTTTTAAGTTCAGAAAAGACCATTAAGATCATCTAGTCCAACCAACCACCATCACGTCTGTACCATTAACCATGTCCTTCAGTGCCCCACCTACCCTTTTCTTGACTACCTTGCATACAGCAGTGTAAAATGATTAGGTAAATAACCCTCAGCCATATGTTCATCAGTAAAATCCTAATTTCCTAATCTTTCAAGGGTGCTCTATATGAGCTATATTGCTATGACAGGGGGATGGAGGAATCGTGCTGTAAGAAGCACTGCTTAGCTCCAACTCCTGTTGCAGCTGTTGGCTGTGCCCCAGGTTCGAGCCCAGTGTGGTACTTGGTTTTCTGTTGCCCCCGAGGCAGGAACCCAAGGGATCAAATAAATTAATCTTGCAGGGATATGGAACTAGGGGTTATTCTAAAAGTCCACTTCCAGGAACAAAATGTAGTAGGAAGTTGGGACAAGTGTTGTCATAGACAGTGGGAAACTACATGCTGCACGGTATAGTTGTGCTTACTCTTATTGGAGAAATTTGGCCCAAAGTGTTGGCAGGTAAGTAATCAGAGCAGAGCTTTGTTTTGGCAAGTTGCTAAGAGACACACTGAGTGCTATCATTGGCTCTCCAGGAAAACTACAAAAATCCCTAAAAAATCTCACAGTATATATTAAAATTAAATTTAGGGATTTCTTAAATGCATCAGTGAAGAGCTGTTCTTTTTTAAAATTTTTGAATCAAATGCTTGTTATGCATCAGTCAGAGAATGAATGACAAACTCAGATACACCTAAACCTGAATCCAGTAGAAAATCGTTTTATTGTCGTAAGCATTTAAAAGCACAGGAATTGGAGTTTACATGAAAATAACACACAGGTGGGAGGGTGAAGTGCTCCAAACATAGCATGTAAGGCATGATCTGTCATCAGGATGTATGGCAAATAATGCTATTCTATATGCAAGGTAATAGGCATTTAGGGGGAAGAAAAGTGACAAAGATCTTGGCAATGCAGTAGGAAAACACTTAACATGGGATTTAGAGTTTCAGTCTGGATGCTACTGACAGAGAGGTTGTTCTGTTTTGGTCACCCTATCTTCAAAGCTCAGCAAGTCTGATATTCCCCTCCTCTCTTGTGTTACGTTTGGCCTCTTGCCTAAATTCAGCTGTTGGGAACTTTTAGGTTTGGGGCACTTTGTAGCCAAGAAGTATATTTCTTTGAGAGAAGGGGCTTCTTTCTCCTAACTTTCCTGGATACTTCGTGGTACCTTTCTTGACTTTACAGAAAAACAGTACTTTGTGAATGCAAACAAACCTGATGTTTCTCCAACAACAATCAGACTTGGAAGTGATCCCAGAATTCCCCAAATCTACTTGTTTCTCTACGTCAAACGTGCTCAAATTCTTTCCCTTTCTCCCTCATCCCAACTTAGTGGCCTCCTTGATTCCCATTTCCTTCAACACTGTGGCTGAATGGAAGTTCCTCACCTGTTAAGTCCACACTGACATTAAAAAGCAGCCCAAAGTAAATCAGAAGTCCTGCTTCTAGAGAACGCCTCAAGTGTTCATTGTTGCTCATCAGAAAAAAAAAAAAAGATTGTTTTTTATTCTTAATTAATTCTGTTAGAAATAACTCAGTCCTAATTTTATGAACATTTTATATGCTCCTAATTATATTAATTTCTATTAGCCTGCAGGTCATACCTTGTTTTCATAACAATTTCTCTCTCCTATACTACACGTTCCCATATCTACTTTATCTTTTTGTTGTTTTCTTTTCAGCATCACTGTGCATCAGCACTGTATTCTGTGTATTCTGCTGAGCACACAGGGAGCCTTTTCCAACTTGGACAATCTTTCCTAAGTCTCTGACCAGAGAAAATAAATTTTACGAAACATCCAAATAACATAACAGAGGCTAATTAAATTAACTTTTGCCCATTATTTTGAGACCCACCAGCGTCCCACAGCCAGTCACTGGTTAACTAATAATAGGTGCTTCATTTATTGTGTACATTGTTCCTCGGGTTCAAAATGCTACTAATGTGAATTTCTTTCCTCTCATCACGGATAAATAATACTAAATTTGCTAAGAGGATCTAGAAGCAAAATAGTAGCATATTAATTGTCTTGAGCTACATAAATATTATTCACGAAATTTTTCAAGAAATAATTGCTTAACGCAGTAAGACTACGTAAATTAACTAACACATACAAGAAAATTCAAAAATTAATTATATAAGGAGTGCTTTTACCAGTTATTCTTATATAGCCATTCATCCCAAATTACAGTTAACTCTATTGGCTGTAATTGCTTTCTGTTTGTTCTTTTTCTCTTTTCACTACTGTGGTTTTGGAGCCACATTTGTCCTAATAAGTATTAGAAATACGGTCAGATCTATCACTCTTGTTTGGACACTACACTTTCTATGTAGGTCAACGTTTGATCTATGGAGTCTAGAGAAACGTCAGTTGAGAACAGTCAGTATAATAGCTTTCCCATCCTGTTCCTCTTAAATCTCTGTCTAGTACAATGCATAGAATGTTGAAATATATTTTGCCCCTATCTGGTGTTATCAGATAGTGATGGGGGTAGTGATGAATTGAGAATGCAAATTTACTGCTTTTGTTGCTCAGCAAAGACCTTGTGGAAGTCCTTGCATTTCAGGTTTCGTTTGGGGAATAAAGTCACCATCTGCTGTGTTATTTCCTCCCTAAAATTGCCAGCTCATGCCAATGTAAATTAATTTCTTATTAGCTTGCATTACCATCAGTATCTTCCTCTGCTGCATTCTGGGATCTTTGCCTTTCAGAAAGTAGTCACGAATTTGCAGTAATGTGGAGTTGATCAAAACTGTGGTGCTAAGGGAAGGATTATTGGAAAATAAAAGACTGGAGAGGCTCTCTCGTGTTCTTACAGATATTCTGTCACTTCACCAGGTGGGGAACAAAATGGAAACTGCTGATGGAAACAATCGGCAGATAGAATTAATGGATTTTCTTACAAGCTGCACATTTGCTTGATAAGGAACTGTGAAGACCATTGCTACAAAGGCCTACAAAGAATTCAGTTCTATACTTCTGGGGCAGCAATCTTTGTCTTGGGTTTGTGTTGCACAGCAATACTTGCAAGTTCAGGCAAAAGTCTAATTGTAGTATTACAGTACAACGATAAACCTGAATAAAACTGCCTCTTCTAGAAAACTGAGGTATGTGCAAACAAGATTAGTTGTCTAAGATGCATTAGTTCATTCCTTCTCCTAAATAGTTATCAATGGGAAATGCACCTGCATTAAATAACTTCTATTTCTACATAGAAATATATTCAAAGGAAAATCTGAATTAAAACTACAGAGCAGGCTAAGAGAGTTTATGAGTAGAAATACTTAAGCATATATCTTAAGGCTACAAACAAACTCTATACTCTTACTGCTGCTAGCAGAGTGGTCTGTAAATAATGGCTGGCAAATAAGGAAGATAAATCTCATGGGACCAGGAGAATGACTTGAAGCTCTTGATGCTGAAGCAAAATCCAAAACAGGTCTGCCACTGTAACTGAATTGTACCTTATATGACAAGGGATGCTCCAAAAGTAATGCCTCCTATTTTATTCTGCTGTCCCATGACTTCAGATGTGGATATTGGTGGTATGGTAGTAGAGGTTGAACCTTCTCACCAATATCTCATTATAGTTTGTTGCTGTGAGACAGATGGCAGCAGAGGGGCAGTCTGACAAAACAGCATCTGACATGGAAGTACATATGAAGAAAAGGTGTGTCAATGAATTCCTCCATATGGAAAAAATGGCACCCATTGACATTTATCAGCACTGGCTGAATGTTTATAGAGACCAAACAGTGGATGCAATCACAGTGAGGGGTGGGTGGTGCATTTCAGCAGTGGCGACAGCAACATGAAAGACAAGCCATGTTCCAGACAACCATGCACAGCTGTCACACCACAAAATGAAGAGCATCCTGATCAGCTCTTCAGTGAGAATCAGCTTTTTACGACCAGGGAATTGTATACAGAGCTGAATATTGGCTTGGAAACAATGGTGGCAACATTGAAAAACCACAAAGTTTGCACCAGTTGTGTCCCACAGATGCTCACACAGGAACAGAAAGAACACTGTATGTATGTTTGTCAGGACCTAATGAATCAATACAAGGCTGAAGGTGACAGTTTCCTAGATCACATCACTACTAGTGATGAGACATGCTGTCACCACTAAGAGCTGGAGTAAAAATGGCAGTCAATGGAGTGGCAACATGTGAGTTCCCTATCAAGGACAAAGTTCAAGATGCAGCCCTCAGCAGGTAGAAGTGATGTGTGCTGTCTTTTGGGATAGGAAAGGCATAGTCCTTCTGGATTTACTGGAACCCAGCAAACCATCATTTCTGACCACTACATTGCAACACTGACTGAACTGAAGGCTTGCACTTCCAGAGTCAGGCCTGAGAAGATGACAACTTTTTCTTGTAACATAATAATGCCAGGCCCCATACCAATTTGAAGACCATGGAGCACACTGCCAGTCTTCCTACCACACCCACATTATAGTCTGGATTTGGTGTCTTTTGACTTTCATCTATTCAGTCCAATAAAAGATGGATGTCATGGCAACATTTTCCTAGCAATAACGCCGTCATAAGAGCTATGAAACAGTGAATCTCCTCCATGGTACATATTTTTGCAAGCACAGCATGCAGACTCTTGTTCATTGCTGGCGAAAATGGAAAGCTAATGGTAGTGAATATGCTGAAAAGGAGCATTTTGTAGCTGAGAATTTTCTCTATCAAATAGTGTTGTTGTCCCCTTTGTATCTGTTTTAGTTTCCATGGAAATGAATAGGAGGCATTACTTTCAGAGTGACCTACCTACGTTGAAGAATTTGAAGATTTGAGGTTTTGAAGATCTTTAACGCATTCTGTATTGATAGAAAACAACCTAACACCAAAATTATTGATAAAAGTAGTAATTCCCTTACTATCTACAAGTGAAAACATTTCACTTCCTGTAGTGAATAAATATATAGGATAATTATGATTTGTTAAAAATAAATCAACCATTGATGAAATCTATACAGATTAGACAATGTCAGTTGTCAGAACAGAATGTAAGCTGTATTATAAGGAAAATTTAAATAAAAATTGTGATCTGCCCCAACAATGCACTCAAGAAAGACTGGATCAAGTTACTGATCACTACAGAGAGATGGCAAATTCCCCTTTACCAGTCAAAAGAGGAAAGTAAATGTTTAGTGGCTGAAATATCCCTCTGTCGCAGAATTCTGCAGTTATCTCAGTGAGCATAGCAAAATCTGAAGGAATTTATTACACTGAACTCATTCAATTTTCAGGCTCAAAAAAGGAAAAATAGCACTACTCACAGAAGAGAGGCTAAAAGGTAGTGAGATTGCAGCACTGTGTCCTGATCAATATCTCACTGCCATTTCTAGTAATGATTCACCTGCACAGCTACCAAGTTCACTGGGCCTCCAGAGAGAGGCTCGTGGGGTGCACTTGGTCTGGACTCGTCCTGGCCTTCCTGGTCTTTATTTTGCTGTAAAAGGATAGCTATAGTTTTGTACGGACAGTAGTAACAAGTTGTTGTTCTGTGTAGAGTGAAATAGTGATGCTTCTAATGTAATGACACAGCATGGAGAAACATAGGCCTGGTGTGATGGCTAAAGCCTCAGATAGAAACATGGGATGCAGACAGAGGACAACAGGCAGCATCAGATTGGCAGTCCCTTGAAGAGATGCAGCCTTGGAACAAACTAGAAACACTTTTAGGGCTAAAAAAATGTATCTGACTGCTCTACATACAGCAGCTTTGGAGGTCACATGGACTTACAGACCAATGAAAAAAAGTAAGGTGTAAAAGGTGTTAGCAGATATCCAAAAATGACCCTAAGTCGTTCCCAGGATGACAATGAAGGAAGCATCAACATAAACTTTATATTCCTTCTAGAGCAGGGGGTGACAGCAGGAAGCACATGTACATTTAATTTAACTGTATTGTTAATTACTGAGACTTAATGTAATGATGCTCTTTTCCTTACCTTTTTTTTTCCATTCTGTAATTGTTAAACCTGAACTAATAGTAACAATAATTATATGATGATTTCAATTATCATCACCATAAATTCTTAGTTTTACACATTATATGCATGTCTTTTTTTCCCAAAACTGAACTTTGAGTGTAACAAAGTACCTTTTAAAACATATCACAAGAAGTTTTGTCTCCATATGGGGCTATCTTCACCAAATTCATAATGGTTCAGTCCAGGGTTCTCACTCTCTTTGAATCATCGCTGTCTTTAATGGGAATGCCATGCACACGCTGAACTACTGCTGCTTTTTATGGTGGCAACTAGCATAGAGGTAGTCTGGATCATTGACTTTCCATGAATGAATTACAAGCTCCTGATCAATATCTTCCATTTCATCAAGTAGATGAAATCCTGAGTGCACACAGATATGTTATAAATACCCAAGGAGCCATGAGTTTATTCCTGTTATCCCAAAGCGACCAGGACCAAGACTTCAAAAAAATCTCTGTTAAACTAGATCAATGCCAAACTCAGTTAGTTAGGAAGAACCTCTCTGGGAACATCAGTGAGACTGAGGGTGGGAGTAAGACCCAGAGGTGGCATTAAATCGTCAGAGGGAGATGTCTTTGAAATGAGAATATTATTACACATTTCTTTCAAATACACTCACTGTATCAAAGTCTGAGACTCTTCCAGTACTTGAAAAGTAGCCCTCTCTTTGACATATATTTTGATTTCCTCCTTGTACCTCACGTCTGATGTCACGAAACTTGCCATTATGTATAGTCCCTGTCATTCTTCTGCTTCACAATTTCACAAACAATTACTGCGCCAGTGATATAAGGTGAAGGAAAATACAAACAGAGCTGCATAAAGCCTTTCTTCATTTGTAAAATAATCTGGGATTTGAATGCTACCCACAAAACCTGGATCTGAATTGTTGAGTTTGTTTTGATAGATCCTAATGGAGATGCTGACTTACCCCTGCCTCCAAGCTTGAGACTTGTCAGAGACCCCTGAAAAATACCACTGTTAGGGCTGACTTTTAGCAACGTACTCGTACTGAAGTCAGTAGGATCTGTATTCTCCTCAAGCTAGTGGGTTGGCCATAGCTCCACCGGATACTTGAAAGCCTCCAATGATTAATGGTCCATGCTGTCTCTGAATAACCTCTCCTACCACTGTCTGAATTAAATTATATGTATTTTATGCATGCACATTGATATGCATGAGAAACCTGGAGTGCTTTTGTTCCCATAGAAATTGTCATTGAGACTCTATCAAAATGTCCAGACTTTACCCCAAGCATTTCTGGGCAACTGAAATAATTAATAATTTTAAAACATAAGTGTTTATTTTTTTTAATAAAATATTTCAAAAAAAGTCATGTTGTCTTCCCCCACTGAAATCCAACTAAGGCTTTCAGTTTTATCATCTGGAATTGTTGAGAAATTTTTCCATTACAGCAAAGGTAACAGCAACGGTAACAGCAACATTGCAAAGTCTGGCTTTTCTCACATGTTTTGAGATGTTTGTGTTGAAGAATACTTACTGATTCGTTAATATAAATACTTAATTATAAGAAATATACATTAAATACTTAGCAAATACAATAATGCATTTGAAATAAATGTATTCCATTATGTTCACGTAAATATATTTTCCAAAATCCAACAGAATTTTTTTATCCATGACAAATTTAAGCAGTTGAGGGTTGTATTAGCTGCAGTACATTACAGTTTACATCACAATGTATTTTATGACCTAGTTTTAAAAACAATAAAGAGGAAAAAGTCATAATAGCAATTTATTCAAATATTATACAGAAGATGGGACATAAGCATAACTGCATGAAATCAGTCATTCTGTTTAACTTGTTATTTTTCATAATTTGAAAATGAAATATTACTCTACTCTGAATACTATTATACTAGGAAATGAGTCAGGCATGTTCAAGGGCTGCTCCAAAAGTAATGCCTCCTATTTTATTCTGTTGGCCCACAATGTCAGAAGTGGATACTGATGGAACAGCAGTAGTTGTTGAAGCTTCCCACCAATATTGTTACATTTTGTTGCCAGGCAACAGATGGCGATAATTTACCTAACAGTCTTGATGGACATGTAAAACGTATTCCACCTACTACAGAAAGCTATTGATTGATTTATTTGTTGGGAGTCGCACCAAAATACAAAAGCATCTATACTAGGTTAATGAGATGATTCATGAAGGTAAGTACTACTTATAGAGAATCATTACAGTGTAACCTGAAGTAGCTATGAGGAAACCCAATAAATGTTTCAGAAAATGTTCTTTGCTCATACATAGAGTGTACTTACTTGAATTCACTTGCTAAAGAGCTCTGTTGGACTACAACCATGCGCAGATCTTTGGCACAGAGTGAATACGATTTCTAGGCATTATTTCAACCTGGATATTTTCATCTTTATTTCGTTGCTTACTGTCTCTGCACTATGAAATTCATAACAAGAAGCTAAAGTTAAGTTATTCAAGTGAAGTCCCACCTACACATTTTTTTAATGAGATCAGATTTTGCCTTATAAGCTGCCAAGCTGAACTGTTATTCTCCCAGTGGCTTCTCTGTTGCAACACCAGAATGCACACATGGAAGGATTGCACACTCTTGTATATGGAAATGTTAGACAGGGGGAAAAAAAGAGACCAACAAACCAAACCAAACCAACCAACCAATACCAAGGCATTAATACAGGTTACTGTAGAATATATGATTCATTAGTAGATGAATCTAAAGTCTAAGTCTAAACTGAGGCAAGCATCATCAGGAATCTTCAAAACAAAATGCAGCTAAGAGACAATGAGAGAAATGAGAATACCCACTTGTTTCATATATTCAATGCTGTATCATGGCAGTGCACCCAAGAGAAAGTGACCACCTACCTGGCTGCTTCTATTAAGATCCCTTTGTTAGTTAGAGACCCTGCACTTGAAATGTGTTTGCAGATACGGCATCAGTTCTGGAGCTTGCATTTTAAACAGCAGACATCTGAATAACAGGCAAAGTGAATAACTAACAGGGTTAGGATCTACCCTCCAGTAAGGAATGCTCACAGCCAGCAGGTTCTCCCTCTATATAATTGAAAGCCATTGATTAAAATGTTCAAAATGAAAATGTTTGCTTAGAGTATAATCTCTTTACAGATCAGAATTAAATTCATAACAGCTGCAACTAAGATCATGCTCCTAACCCTCCAAAGAGAATTAAGGTGGCTGGAAGGGAAAACATTAATCACGACAGAGTAAACCTGAGGAGAAGTAGAATGTGATAGGTGTGAAAGGCCTGTTCAGGTCTCTTCAGCTACGGAACATGCACAAGCTGACAAGAAGTTACACGGTCACACACAGCTAGAAAAGTCTTGTCTTTTGATGGGGTGCATATTATGTTTCTTAACTTTTTTTGGATAAAGTTTATTTCCAAATATCAGGCTTGTAAACATTCTATGTGAAAATAGCTCATTGATGACATCAAAATATGTCATTAAAATGTACCACTTTCTGTTTAGAATCTCACTGTATGTACCAGACCTATGATAACCATGTGTGCTCTATCTCCTGACACGACATCCATCCAGGACATTAAGATAACCTGAAATTATGCAGTGAATAACCAAGAAAAAAAAAAATCACATTCTTTCAATATGACATGAAATAAATGTATCTATAGTTTTGTTGTGAATTATGCTGTCATTTTTCAATCTGAAATTTCTACCCAGAAATAACCTACTATAAATACACAGAAAAACACTGGACATCATGCCCGCTGTAAAAAGAGTTATTCAAAATTGTGCATTTTCAAAATGCACAGTTAGTTTCTGATTTTAAAGTAGACTAAACAACACTTTGAGAAAAAAAATAACAAAAATAGTTGTGTGACACAACAGAAACAGGTAACTGGTATTTTGGTAAGATCAGATGCATCTGATATATGTACTGCCTGTTTTGCAGCAAACTCCAGAGCATTACTAAGTCTGTTGTCTCTGTCCTCTCCTATAATGTTCTACAGAAACAAGGTTGAAAATGAGCTGCATAGGCTTCTGAGGTCATTCAAACAGCCATAAGCCTACCTATAAATAAATTAAGTTTCACTTAAAAAAAAATGATAATTGTGTTTTTAAGAATACTAGCTGATCATGCAATAATGTTTTTACTCCAGCACTTTGGGTTGTTGGTTTTTGTTTGTTTGTTTGTTTTGTAAGAGCTATATATTTCCTGGTAAAAAGTAAACCATGTCATTGATTAACAATTTCCTGCACTTTATAACTTCATCCTAGGCATTTCAGCTGCCCCTCACTGATAAATAATAGGTTTGCCTTAGGTAGTTACAGAGCACCAGATCGTTCCTGGTTATGAGTTTCAGTATATCGCTTAGCATAGACCTAACTTGCACCAGTTAGCATTTTGCAAGCAATTATCAGGTACAGTTTTGCAATTTGGACAAATTGAAGACCATTGTCCTGCTGCTCACACACAGCCACCTTTCCTGGCACAGTAGCAGATCCACCATCAATATGCACAGCACTGTCTCAGGTGCTTGCATCACCCATGAACATTGGAAAGCCCATTTAATTTATTATATCCCACTGAAAGAAAGCACTTTGCGTATTAAGTCTGCCAGTCTATTAACTGTAAGGCAGCCTCTCTTGGTTGTTTATTTTTTCTTATTGTCTTGCTAAGCAGAATTTGGGTTGAATGGATGACTAGCCATATTTTGTAATTTCTGCTAAGCAAGATTAGATATAATTCAAGAAGCAGGTTTTCTATACTTGTTTTCTCAATATACATTACCTATCCCTATGTGCACAGACATCTGTTGGGATCTGTTGTTGTTTGATTTTACTCTTTTTTCCAGGCTGATTTCGAACATACATTTTTCTTGTTACATATAGAAAAAAAAATACCACTCTAAGACATGGAGAGAGTAACATAAAAGTTACTTACTGTTAGTGAGAGGGGACTGGGCTCTTACTTTAGAAAACTGTTAAAACTGGTCTTAAACATCATCACAATACACATTAGATCAAAATCAAGGTAAATGTATGGTCCTGGATAATTCTTCAAGTCCTTTGAAAGGAAGAGAGCCTTGTCATGTGGACCATCCCCTTTCATGCATTTATTACTCAAACTGAGCAGAGGCTATAAGCGAGGGTCTGAAAAAACTGATTTTATGTTAGATTAGTGCCACTGGTGAACATCGTCACTCCAAACTTCTGTAATGTCTGTGAAACTTGGCCAGTGTTTATAGACTAAGTAGAATCTTGGACCAAACTCATTTTTACAGTATATGTCTATATTTCCGACCTCACTGGGTGACAGAACATCTTGAGGAACAGCTTGCAAGGTGCCCATGTATCCACCAGCACTGCTGTGGAATGCCTCCCTGTTGCCACAATTACAAGGTTTATTCTCCTACTTTCTTTACCTTTTCCTAATCAAGGCTGTTATGCAATGTTACCGTGGGTTATGAGCCCATTATAGTGATGAATGAAATAACTTGAAGGAACTGTAAGGGTTTCTATAATCCTTTTAATTGATTTCAGATCATTCTTTAGGAAAAGGTAATATCCATTAGAATTCACAGTCAATTTTAGATTAGACTTCCTTATTCTAAAGTAAAAGAACTATACATTTTATTGATGGTGTGGAGAAAAATTATCAGAAATGGTTATTAATTGCACTTAATATTGCTTGCGGATGCAATTGATTCAGAAGTTTTTATGATGTAAATAGTGCTTTTTCATTAACAGTCAATTTGTTAACATCGAGAACATTCTTTTTCTAACTGAAAACATTATGAAACTTAGCACAAGTTAGTAAAATGCTTTTCATCTACTCATGTACTATGTTAGGAGGTAAGTGTACCCACTATATTAGAAGGTAATTGCAATTGTTTCAGTCTCCTAAAGGAAGAAAGAGGAAAAATATTTGTCCTATGCCACATGCCATCTTTGTGACTGAGATGAATGTCACATCTGCAACCTGCAATCCTCAGAATATAACAACAGTTTCAGGATCCTGCGTGTGTTGAAGCATGAGTATCCACATCAGTCTAGCAGTAACAGAAATCCTTCCCTAACAACCCCCAAAATGCAAGTAGAAGGCTGTATGCCTCAGGTACAAGCCAACAGCAAGCAGGGGCATTTTTATTTTTTTTTTCCCCTTCGTGTTTTGCAATGCAAAATGAATCCCCATGAAGAGAGGTGTAATTTTCATCTTTCTCTTTAGCTGAGGTACCAGTAGCTTTAAAAAACATTGCTTTAGCAGACAAGGAGCATCACAAGACCACAGTGTTAGGAGCAAATGAGAATTGAGTTTAGCTTAGTATGCTAAAACCCCGAGGAAATGGCTGAGTCCATGAGACTGATAAGCAGTGTGAGATTTGTGGAAAGAGAAAA
The DNA here is from genome assembly GCF_002078875.1 of Numida meleagris. NCBI lineage: Eukaryota > Metazoa > Chordata > Aves > Galliformes > Numididae > Numida > Numida meleagris. The sequence goes on along the minus strand of NC_034413.1, from coordinate 39,581,718 downwards.
TTCAGAACTTTTTTTTTTTTTTTTTTTTTTGTAGAGTGAAAAAAAAAAAAGCATTCAGAGCCTTTTAACGGGTTTGGAAATTCCCCAAGATCCACAAAGCTGTCAAACATAGACCCAGTTGAAAAGTTTGTCTGCAAAAATGAATTTTCCAGACCTCAGCATGAAATTTCTGAGATAAATAATTGTTTGCAGAACAAAAGCGTATTGACAGAGTAGTTCAAGCTACAAAGACTCACTCAGAGCAACTCAATCAGATGTAGATATTGTAGATGAGCAGAAAAAAAAGCATGATTTTAGGTCAAGCCAGTACCTATTTATTAATACTTTAAAAGAATCTTGAAAAGCACAAGACCCATATCCTATTTGTGTATTTGAGATAGCATAAGAGAGCCACATACTGCCTGCTGGAATCACTAATTCAGTTTCAGGGGCAAAACAAATATAATTCTGTGTACTAATACGGAGTAATCATTTAACAGAAAAGGAAAAAAAATTAAGCTGAATTATCTCAGAGTGAACACAAATATTGATAACTAAATCATGACGAAAAATAATCTCAGTCTGAAAGGACTCTAAACTGAAATAGTCAATTTTTACCAGAGATACATAAAACTATAGGAAAAACCAAGCACACGTGCAACATGAGAAACTCAGTCTGTCAGGTACCTGGATACACTTATTTCTGATGACCAGAAGCAATCCTCTGTGGATGACACTCTCTGGGAGAACTCTAGCAGGACTCGGCACTACCAAGGTGAGTGAGCTCTTATTCCCATGAGGAAAATCTCAGGTGCTGAGGTTTGAAAAACAAGATTTCAGTCACTGATGAGTCTTCCATTATTATTTACTTCCAAGGAGGGACAAAATCCTACCTCATAATTTATTGAGAAACACATGAAAATTAGACAGTTGCCTAAACTAGCTAATCATAGATTTATAGAATCATAGAATTGCTCAGGTTGGAAAAGACCTTCAAGATCATCAAGTCCAACTGCAACCTCACCATACTACCCTAACAACCCACCGCTAAATCATATTCCTGAGCACCACATCCAAATGGTTTTTAAACACATCCAGGGATGGTGACTCAACCACCTCCCTAGGGAGCCTGTTCCAGTGCTTAAAACCTATTCCAGTGGTTAATGCTCAGAGGACCTAGGAAGTTCGCAATATTTTTCTGTAAAGGCTCCTTTAGCATTCCTCATGGTTTCACCTGTCTCTGCAACACACCCACTGCCATCTCCTTACCCTGTACTTTGTCAACACTCCTGACAGAGTAGGTGCCTCTCTTTGCTACCTTGATTCTTGAAAGCCACTCTCCACTTAGTGATAGCACCAGACTGAGCAGTGCCAGACTCCTTTCTACCTAACATCTCAACTGAGACATTTACCACCCCAAAACAGAGTTTTGCCTCCCTGCAAATTTAAGTCCAGTCTATCATGAAGTTCATCCTTACTGCTTACCTCCAGCAGCCCTAGGGCCAGCTTTGAAGGCTATCAAAGACTATCTGTTACTGTGAGCAGTTGATATTTTGGCTCCAGATAAAAAAAAAAGAAAAAAAAATATTTATTTTGCATATTGTTTAAATGGTCTTACATTCTTTATTTTCATTGTTCTTGAACTGCAATGACTGCTTATGGAAGCGTGCACTGCGTATATAGAACTGTTCTATAATGGCTGGATTTAGATCTACTTAGGTCTATCCTAGACATCATTAAACAATTCATTTTCTGTGGTAGGGAAATGTGCTCTTGGGCAAGAGCTCTCCATTAGTATGAATTATTAACAGTATGTATATACATGCATTATGGATTTTAAAGATGAAAAGACAGCTTGCCAGTTATTCTATGGAGCTTTCTCCGCTGGATTTCAGACAGCTGTGCGTGCTGAGTGGCCTCAGACAAAGAATCCCTGGTGACAACAAGAATTTTCTTTTTTTGTTGCCAAAATTATATTAAATGTACCAAAAACGAAATTCTCTGTTAGTATCTGTTTAATCTTTCATTATTTCTTCCTGTTGTAAAGTTATGTCATAAAAGAGTCGATAGTTCCCCAAATGTCCCAGAACGAGGTCTCAGTGCTATCCTCAAAATGCTTACACTTTTACATTAATATATCTCACAAGGAGGACATTTTTGTAACCAAAGCATTTAAGAAAATTGTGTCATTTTCAGATGTTCCTGCTGACGCATCTCCTTGTGATGTGTCAAATCACATCTATCAGCTATGTTAAGCTACAAAACCCTGCAAGATAATGGCAAATGATGGAAAGAAGCAGCTTTAATACAGTACGTCACACTGTGATACAACAGTGGCAAGCCTAAAAGCATTTAAATCTCAGATAGAACCTCTCAGATGTGCAGCTGCAAACAGTCTCCACTCACGTTTCTACACAGCTTTTTCCCTGTCCTACCCCACGAACAGAGTCCTGACCGACCTCTACCACGTGTGGGTATTGGTGCCTTAATTAAATAGACCCCAGTAAACCCAGTCTGAGATCCAGCTCTTTCAGCTAACATGACATCAGTGCAGACAGCTGGTGGACATGTCCAGAAGCCATGCATTGGCACCAGACAGGCTGTACGTGCTCCCTTATCCTACTGCCATCCTCAGCACCTCCCAGCGTAAAAACAGGAGTGTTAGTAACAGAACAAGAAGCACTCTCTCATACCAAAGGATCTGGTCAGATGCCCATGAGACAGTGATCTTCCCTAGGAGTTCATTTCCTTGCCCATCCAATTATTTGACAATTTCATGGTAGTTTCCATTGCAGAAAGTCTGCAATTCAGAGAACTCAGCACGCCTATCACTAATGAGGCAGTATAGTACCTAATTTTTTAAATACCTTATTCATTGTCAGAAAACATCTTGCCCTAGTATTTCCATTTGTATGCTTCTTTTAAGCTGGCTGTAATTCACACACAGAAAAGAGCTGAAAAATGTGCAATGATTGCGACATTCACTGTACTTAAGATAATAACTCTGCAGTGAAGAGCGTGGATAATTCTCCAGCAGGTTCCTCTGCACCTAGTTCTGGGTAAATCAGAACTGGCTGATGAAAACACCTTCCCTTTCACTTCTTTTGCTTCTACAGGACAGCGTGTTAAAAGAAGAGAGCAGCTGTGCAGCTGCCAGCAGTGGCAGAGAGCAACATGTTTGCTTTCCACACAGAAGACTCATTCTATTGAATAATTTCCCCAGAGAAAAGTGGGACTTTATTTACAGCAAACTGTATGCAAATCTTCTCTCTATATACTGTTGTTGCTGTTTTTTTCCAACAGTATGATGGATTGACAGACCAGCTACCAAAAGGCATACTAAGGAAAACAGCACTCCTAATTTAAGTAGAAGAAGGCATAAAAATACAGAAAAGCAGTTTAAAAAAGAACAAACATATAATACTTTGAAACAAATTTCCTACAGGCTAGAGAAAAAAAAAAGATGTTTATTACACAGTAATCACCTTTTTTCTCTTACTATACTGTGTCACTGTTCCTCCCTCTCAGCAGTTCCTACCAATCAACCCTGCTCAAACAAGCCATTCTCACCACTGCTTCACTACAGTTCATTGCAAAGTTACATCCAGAAAAGAAGAATCCTGAACCAGTAACCTGGTATGTTACTGAACACATACACACTTGTATATGTACATATAAGTACCACCACTAAAATCCAAGTGAACTTCTACTTCCAATTACAATTTCACAAGCAAATAGTACTATTTAGGCACTGACAGTTGCAGGTTTCATCTCTTCAGAATGTCTTACAGTGACTGCCTTCTCTTTATTTCAAGTTATTCTTAACATAAGATTGGATTTTACTGTCATTTTTTGCCAGAGCTAAGGTACCATAATAGCCATATGTAACAGTGTCATATACAAGAAGGTTTGGGGTCAAATTGCCTATCTTGTTAACCTGAGTTACATATCAAGTGAAGCTCTGGACATAAACTAGGCTTCACTTCTTCTGTATTCACAGTAGTGCAAATATTCTAATTTAAATGGATGTCTGATTTATTATGAGAATCATGCCCAGCTGAAGTAGGACTGCCTTTCTATATTTTATCGTAATTCTCAAGCCCTATTTCACCGGGCTAAACCAAGTACTGACATATGAATGCACTAGAAATTCAAGATGTTTCTTTAGAAAGTGTATGATTTGTTATGTGCAATACTTACTTGCTGTTTCTCAACCATGAGGGAAGTGTCCACATACTACCTACAATTCTTAAAAAAAATCCATTTACAAATGTACTTGCCTGTTCGTTGTTTCTTTTAAGTAAAAAATGAAACAGTCTTGGAAATCTCGTTCATAGCAAACAGAAACACCACTGCTTATTTTACAGCAACCTTCTTTAATTAACATACATAATATTATACTCATTGTGGATTCACATTTGAAGCTTACTTAATTATGTTTTTTTCTCTACAGGGATTTGCACATTTTGATCTTATCCCAGCAAAAATAAAGACCACTGATACATTAATTTACCTCAGTGTTGTACGAACATAGTCCTGCTTACTAAAACCTTCTACACAAGCCTGTACAGGTAGAAAACCCGTGTTTTTGATTAACTGCGTTTTCTTCTTTGGTATCAGAATAGAAAGTGCATGTACATGTTTCCAAGCACAGATGACATATAAAATAAATTTTAAAGATAACTTTATGGCCATTAATTACAAAAATATCCTTACAGCAAAGGAGGTAAAAGAATGACTTAGAATTGATTAAACCTTCTTTAATGAGTTGTGCTTTTCAAAATACCTCATGAAATTATTATTCACTTGAAAGCAGGATTAGGGCATTTCAAGAAATAAATAGCCCTAATTTCCCAGATCAAAATAAATCCTGAGTTATATTAATGGCGAAGCTTCCTTAGAATTCGTTGGTTTCAGAGTTTCACCAATAGGTCAAAATTCAGACTCAGTAGAGATTGTTCCAGCCTTATATAAAATGTATGAAATAAGAAAGAACATTGAAACAAAACCAGGAAGTCTTATAATTCTTACAGTTGGTATGCTATTTTTTTTTCAAAAAAAATAAAATAGTAAAAAATAGAAAGTAATAAGAAAATCTGGTTCTTATTCATAAACATACACATTTCAAGAAATACTGAGAATCTTAGTCAGAGACAAACAGAAAAAAGAGAACACTTTATAGAGTTCCTGAAACAATGATGAAAAAGAAGAATATAAATAAAATAATACACAAGGTCACAGCTAATGTAAACATTAAAACAAAGTGATCTACAGAACCACATACACATTAATAACTCATCTTAATTTAAAAATATCAAATGATCTCTACACAGTAAAAATGTCCTTTGAAGAAAAAGAGTTAACATTTTATAATTTTACAGTAGGCAAGCATATTGCATACATATGTACGCTACTGGGTACATACATGTCTTTAGGCAATGAACAGTCATAAATCAGAAAATTAACGTATGGGGTTCAGAATATGTAGACAGAGCACCATGTTGAAATACTCAATAGATTAAAATTTGCCACCATAATTACAGACAAATAACTGTCTTAGAAATACATTCGTGTGGTCGTAATGTATTGCCTTCTTTTGAGAAAGTTAACGAAATCTTTAACACTGAAGCGTTAGCGATTTTCAGCCAGCACAAACCAATAAAATGCCACTGAACTCAGGAGCTGTACATTGATTTGCACCAATTCAGAATCTGACCAAATACACTTACAAACCAGATTTTAAATGCAGCATATCAACTTAATGATATTATAATGTAAAAGATGCATTTTGAAAAAAATGTACAATTACGAAAAATGAACTCAACAGAAAAAAATACAGCCACATTGTAAACTGTATATGAGGAGCATATTATCACATACAGTACATATTAAAGAGAAATGGATGCTCCAATAGCCTTTTAAAGCATAGTCTGAAGATCACATCTAAATTAATTTCCTTGAGTGTAAAAAGTTTATGAATCAGTAAAAAGTTAACGTTGCAAGTAAAGGCGACAAACTGCTTCATAATAATTTGACTGCTGTTTGATTACACCAAATGATAACAGCAAATATTCCTATTCTATAATGTTCTGTAAAAGGTACTTCTTTTACTCTTTCTCATCAGCAGTTTCTACATACATTGCTCACTCCTGTAGAATCTCAAGCTGCTTCTTCAACAAAAACTTGCTTACTTTCTAGTTTGTGAATGAAACCAAATGAACAATTTGATTCTGCTGCTCTTCCTAGGTATTGGCATTCTATGTACTTACAGACGAGACAAAAGTGACTGATAACTCCAAACTGCTGATTACACTATGAGATGATGATTCTTAATGCCTGAAAGATCCTATAGGACGTTACTCTATGGCTCATGTTACCTGAGAAATGGTACGGCTCCAAGAAGGTCACTGCCTGGACAGACTGCAGCTTCCCAAGGACAAAGATACACTTTTCATCTCAGCGGAACAGATTAACTTCTCAATCATTTCTCTGCAGAGCTGTTCTGCAGGATCACTTAACAAAATCTATCACCTAATTTAGGGTCATCACTGCAGTCTGAAGATTTAATTCCTGTGATTCAGGTGGATTAAAGGGATAGTATCACTTTCACTGTTTACGTGAGGAAGACAATCCAGTAACATTATGAACTGGCAAACTGGATAGGAGCATAGACACACAAAAAAAGAAGCTTTTGAGTAAACTTGGAAATTCAAAAGGAAATTAATTAAGCAAGTTTGGTAGAGCTTATTTAGAATGATAAAAATTCAATTGTTTATCATTTGAAATAATGTTTACTTACAAATTAGACTGCTTAGTTGTAGAATAAAAATATAAATTTAATCTAAAATACCAGATAAATGCTAAAATGGAACTACTATTATAAAACTTACCAAAAGTTGTATACTTACTAATAAAACAAACTCAAAAGGACATTTTATTACTTTGTTTAAATTACTGTGTTCAGTTTTAAACTTAACTTGTGAATTATTTTTATATTGGTTTTGCTCTTATATATGACAATACATATACAAACAGCTCTAGCACTGAAGGCAATACCATGTTAGCAAATAACTATATTTGATGATTATGAGTCTTTTATTCTAAGTTTATACACTATTGAAAGCAATTACAGTAAATAAATAATAACGCAATGTTATAAAATTATTTAACAACTTAAAATAGAATAAATTTCATCTAAATTGCAATGAAAAGGTAAGATCTAAAGCTGTTGGAATGGTTTTTTTAATCACCAACTCCTAAATTAGTAGGTATGATTTATTCAATTTATTGAAAACTTTAAATTTGTTATCCTTTATCTTCTGCTAGGTAAAAATGTAGGGATAGGGATCATGTATAATCACAGCCATCCTACACTGTTTCTTTTTATCCAGTGTGTATTATCTGATTGTTTGCTTTGACAGGACATCAGGATCCAGGGGAACACCTGTGCTAACTCCTGCAGAGGAACACAGGAATACAAAAGCCAGCGTGGGTCAGCTATGTGTTAGGGGCCTGAGCAGTAAGCACACACACCTTCAAGCTTCAGGTAGGAGTTTCAGTGCTTGAGCAGCACGGCTTGCAGCCTGCTTACTGCAGAAGACAGTGAGACATATAGATTGTGCAGGCTTACTCTTGAAATAAAGCAGCAGGATAAAGTCACTTAAACTGTATTTTCTAGGTACCAGATAACGAGAAATGGGCACTCACTTGAAATTACAAGCTAGAGAAAATTTACCCTCTTAATGGCACTGTACAGATAGATTCCCAGCAACATCCTGCTCTGTGGCAGCATCACGCAGGGGTTCCAAGAAGCAATCCATGACCAGGTCATTCATCTGCCCCTTCTCATCATCTTTTTCCTTATTAACGTAATTTAGCCCTTTCTAATGGCATGACGAGGAAAACTTGAATATCCTACACTGTAATCAGAGTTGACAAGATGTTGTTTGCTATAGTTTTAATGCATTATTATACTAAAACTTTCAATATTAATATAGGTAAGTACTAATGCTATAGATGCAGAAAATAATAACCAGATACATATTTTTAGGCTATAATATTACTTTTCAAATGGATAATGTGATGTATATTAATAATCTTCCAAAATTACTATTTCAATTCAACCATATATAATTCTATTACAATATATAAAAGGTGAAAAGAAGTAATTAATTCAAAAGCTAGCCCCTACCTTTTATTATGGAGGGTCTACTTCTAGCACTAAAGGTTATGCTGCAAATTCTTAGCTTCACTCACGTGGCTAGACTTTATTTTAACTCACTGAGCTGGCTTTTGCTTTTATTTTGGGCCCTCACAGGAGTGGGCCTGAAATATCTCATATTAACACAAATGAGAAGATTTCACTGGGTGAAGTCGAGTTTCATCAGCAATAAAAAGACTTCAGAGGTAGGGAGAATTCTCTGGAATACAGTTAGAAATAACAGCAATGTGTTATCATTATTTCTATTCTATGTCACTTATATATTTTTAATACCCCAATGCTGCAGGTAATGGGGGAGTGAAACGAGGTAAGAACCTGAACGATCCCCCTGGTGAGATTCAAAATTCCCCATGAGAAGTTCCTCCTGACCTTCCTGCCCATGTGCAAAAAGTAGCCATGAGAAATGGAGACCAGCTGAAGGCTTGATGGAAATAAGGCTCTCTGTGCTGTACGTTTGCGCCATAAGGAACATTCCCCTTCAAGTCAAACCACTGCTGATCCGTTCTTTTTCTTCTACCACTGATGTTATTTTTGTTACGCAGTCCTTTTGTGGTTTAGTAGAAAAGGGATTAGCTCCAACAGTCAGCAGTTTGTGAAAGAAGACAACAAGAAGGCAAAATTTGTCACGGTGACATCAAACTGCTAACACAAAAGGATCTGTTACCCTTTCTCTCTTGCTCAGTGAGACAGCTGCCCTCAAGGTATTAGCCTCTGAGCATCCGTGATAAATCACCGAAGGATAGGAAACCCGATTATCCCAGCACAGCAGGGGTAGAGGATGCAGAGGAACACAGAGCAACGACATCCGTGAGGCTTATAATGAAAGATTTTTGATATACTTAAGTAGTTAACAAAAATTTATTGCAAGAGATAGTTTGTCACTTAGATTTACAGTTTCAGAGAACATAGTACAAAACATAGTGCATCAGCTTTGTCTAAACATTAAATAGGTGCAAATACACAAGGATAAAAAAACAAAAGGTGAATACTTTACAACAGAAGTTATAGAACTATAAATATATTTTATATACATTATACATATTCTAAGACATGAACTTCACTTATATATATAGTTCATATCAATATCAGACTATTCAGTGCTTTAGTTATAGGATAGGTCTGAGCTTTACACGGATGTTTGCATCGCTATACTTACAGTAGATACTTCCCAAGGAAAGAGGAATTTCAACCAGTTTATTTCACAGGACTACTGCAAAGACGAGGGGTGCCAGGAGACCCACATCTGTCTATCTGAAGGCTCCTTCTTCCCCCCAAGAACCCGTCCTAGAAGAGGGGCTGCAGCGGCAGGACGGCCGGGTGCGGGGACAGCAGGGAGGGGAAAACAGCATGCGGCAGTGGTGAGAAGGCCAGCGGGGCCGGCTGCAGCACTGAAGGTGGCACCAGCGGAAGGTGCGGCGGGGCCACAAAGGCCGCGGGGCCTCCGGGACAAAGCCTGGGCCCTACGGGCAGATGAGGTAAAGGTGCTCTGGCAAGGGCCGGGACCTGCGAGAGGAAGTGCTGGTGGGGCTGGAGGGCCTTGAGCGCACTGGCCGCGGCGTGCTGCTGCAGGACGGTGTGGTGGATGGTGGTGACCGAGGTAGAGCACAGCGGTGGCTGCAAAGGCAGAGGCTGCAACGGAGAGCTGGGAGGCTGTATGGCTGGGGGAGGAAGGGTAAACTTCACCTTGTTGGCCAGCATGTTCTGTTGAACGAGCTGCTGGTATGCCTCGGATGGGAGGTCTTTGAATTTTTCGTGGTTATCTGGAGGGAATATCAGCGTCTGGTCAGGAAGGGTGAAGGGGGCTACCAGCTGCTCTGTAGCTAAAAAGGTGTGGCTGTTGAGGTGTGCTTCTTTGAATGGCAAGGGCGGTGGGCTGTTAAATATGCTAGAGTTGCACTGTACCCAGTCACTGGTCACCTCATTTATCTTCTCGTGTGGCAGAGACTCAGCCAACTCATAATGGCAAAGGACTGATTTTGGGGGAGCCTGGTCCAAACGTCTGGTGGGCAGTGGAGCTTTATAACGAGCTTGACTTTCATGGCTGTTTACATTTTCATTTTTCTTTTCATCCTTCAGAGCACCTTGTGTGCTTGCAGCTGCTGGAGCACCCTGCTCAGGAACAGAAGCAGCACAATGGGTGGCAACGTCCGAAAGCATGCCCAGCACGCTCTCCGGTGCTGCACAGTCTGTTGGCTTGTCTTGTTCGAGCACGTGTGCACCACCCATCGGCAGAGATGCCTTGTTTTCCTCCTGCTGCATAGTTTCATCTGTATCTTCTGCAAGATCAACTTTGGAATTCACATTAGTATCTTCTATGTTGTCTTGAGTCAAGAGTTCTCCCAAAACATTTAACGTAGAACTTGCAGAGCTTTCTTCACAAGGCCTGGAAGCCTCACTTCTCTCATTCCTGTCAATGCATTCATGACTGATTCTAGTTTTCCTCCTCCTGTGTTTTCCCTTTGCCTTGTGATGCATACTTGAAGCACTCGCTTGCCTGAAATACTCCTCTGCCAAGCACGTCCCTCTGTACGAATTTTCATCTGACGAACAGGAATAGGCATGCTGTCTCCGCTTCCTGTGGGATCTTTCCGGCTCATCTGTCAGGAAGCTGTAACCTCTCTTTATGGACTGATGGTGGCCTGGACTCTTTTCTTCACTGCAGTGCCCTAAACATTTATGCTCTGGGCTACAGCTCGACCTCCTGACTTTCCAGCTACAACAGGTTTTAGAGCACAGGCAGTTGTGCCTCCTACAAGTTCGAGCTAGCTGCCTCAACTGCCTCCGAGAGCTTGCTTTTCTCTTTCTATGCAGAAGTTTACAACCACCGCGTTGATCCCTACTTTTTGCATGCCAGATGTCACATAAGCCTCTGCCCCCATGGAGGTGATTTGATGTAGCCGTGACTCTTTTAAGACTGTTTTCAGTGTCAGCTTTTTGATGAGACTGCTGTACCTCATCCATAGCTAACCAGATATTCCCTGCATCGTATCTGCACTTTTCTGGGTTACTTTGAAGGTGCTGATATTTATTTTCATCTCTGTAACTCATTTCCTTTTCTATCACTGAGGAAATCTCCATTTCTGCAACTGTTGCTTCCCCACAAGGATGATAATGATGGTGATGACAATGACATAATTTTCTTCTCCTTTTCCGTTTTCTACTTTTGTGAAGCCATTTTTCATAACTTTCTCTGATCCGAACTTTGTTATGTTTCTCATCTATCGCACCGTTTTGTCGTAAGTGATTTTTTGAAATTTGATACTTTTCTATTTTTTTAATCCTGAATGACTCACCCAAGGCCACTTTACTTTGATTTTTTGCAAGATCAGAATTTCTGATGAGGGAAATGTTACTTACAACGGGTACTGTATAGTCACCTGCATTTTTATCCATTTCTGCTTCAGGATCACCACATTCTAAAGTAGACTTATTTGCAAAATCTGAGACTAAGCTATGGTTGGATTCAGTTGTATGGTGCAAATAAGGTATGTTTGCCTGATGCTTGGGTTTTTCTTGACTATCACTTGCTTTTGATGATCTGAAATCAAAATACAAAGGGTTACAGCTATAAGAAATGGATGGGTCTGTACTTGTGTAAATTAGCATTTCTGATGGCCACTGAAGAATATTTGATCCGTATTTGCTAAGAACAGGAACAAATGGTTCACAAGATCTCTTGCGTGCGTCCAGTTTGCTTTGGGGGACTCTACTGCCATCTTCAGAATGTGATGGAACTAATGCCTCTGTTCCCAGCTTCCTTATTTCAGTTTCAACTGTTAATAAGCCACTGCTCCCATCTTTACCATTTTCCTCAGCAGTGTCCTGCAGAGACGAACAATCCTCCACAGCAGTCTGAGCAACAGCTCCATTTCCCAGCAGCTCACAACTGCTGCAGTCCAGGGGCAGGACTTGAGTACTGTCCACAACCACAGACAGCATTTGACCCGGTACATCTGCCATACTGACATCAGTATTGCAGCCCTCCATGTCAGAAGACACTAGCTGCTTTGAATTGGAAACACCAGGAATTAATACAGGGCTCTCTAGCTCTCTGTTTTCCTCACTGGCCAGCTCTTTTGTTTCCTGATTTTCAGGGTCTTCTGCTGCATCAGTGCATTTTTCCACCAGTGGGTGCAAACAGTTTTGTTTCTCTTCAGGACACAGGACTATTTCTGTTGCTGATGGAGACTGAAGATTGCAAGTTCCTGGAATAAATCTGCTTCTTCTGCTAAGTCCATGCTCCATAGACGTTTCATCATTATATTCATAGAAAACAGCAGCGGAAGACTCCAGTTTGACTACTGCTTTCTTAGGAAAAGCAAAGGAGAACCCAACTCTATGTCCTTGAGCTCCTTGAACTTGATCTCCAAATTTGTTAGTTCTGGATGTATTACCACATGCATTTTCAGGAGTGGAAGAAGTATCTGAAGTAGCATCTTTGCAATTCTGTGCATTGCGCATCGGTGTACAGCTGAAATTCTGTTTGCTGGAAGAATCTATGGCAGCGCTTTGTGGGATATCACCGGAATTATCCCGCACAGTCACTGTTGTAGATTTGAACATAGGTCCACTTCCAGGAGCACTAGGAATGCAAACAAGACTTGGAGTAAGTACCTTTCAGAGAACTGCAGAAATCAATGAAGTGTTACATTGGTATTGAAAGGATTTTTAAGAAAAGAGCAAGAATCTATGGATATGTAGATTTAGAATTTGAATAAACTATCTGATTTTATAATAGGATTGGTGTAAAAAAGAAAAATATTTTGTGCACAGTTCCTTCATGTGAGGTCATCAGACAAAGGGCTAACGTTCTTATATTGTTCAATTCTCCTAGATATACTTGCTGAACTAATAAAAGACCATATATTTCCCTAGAAACCTTGCTTCTCCTCCCAATCTGCCATCATGGTTACACCACTATTACTACAAACAGCAGAGGTTTTTTATTTCTTTGTGCTACAAAATATATTAAAGCAGAGAGTACCTCAGAGATCACTTCCGTCTTAGTCATGATCTCAGTGACTGCTTCTCCACCCACAGGCAATCACCCAGCAGCTCCTTTCCTATTTGTGTTCACAGACCTGTTGCAAGCTCAGCCATTTATTTCATGGAAAAATAATATCAGGAAAAGTATTTCAGCTGACAGTGGTGCGAAAGTGATTCATTCCTCTTGAGGAAAAAATTTATCACTGTCTACTTCTGTTCTTCATTTCATGTCCTCTTCCCATCTGTTCTATATGACTTAATAGGAAGCAAAGAGAAGAAAAATACTGCTTAAGCTGGCAGTTTTCTGGGATTCACAGGAACTGTTCAGCACTAGGAGTAATGGACCTAACTACATCGGTTTGTTGTTTCTTTTTTCAATTTTGGATTAGTTTACCCAAATTATTCTGTATTTTACAGTGTAGTGCAGGACACTGCTAGATGACAGGTCACTGGAAAAACTTGCACTTAGAACACCAAGAAGTATTGTGTTAAATAATGACAAATGCACCATATACATATTCTTTCACTAATAAAATAAAATAGCGATTTCTTATCCAAAACAAACCTAGAAAATACTAGTTAAAACAAATCCTGTGTGTCTGTTTGCATCATACCGCTGAGGACAGAAAGTTGTAGTGTACAGCAACTATTAAAGCTCAGAGAAATTCTTCTTCAGCAACTCATAGAAGGACTGTGAAAATAAGTAATGGATAGAACAAACTCCTACAAAATCTGTGCTTCACTAGCATGGAAAAGGGGGGACAATAAGTTTCTCTTCCCTCTTTGTCCTGAATTATAGCATATTCAGGTTTTGTAGTATGCTTAGGGAGAATGATATCTAAAGCTGGGAATATAAAAACCATGACCGTCAAGTATCAAATTTGGAAAGTTAGAACACTGAGGGAAGAAAAAGCATTTCCACATGACTTACCATCAAAAGATAAGTAAATACATAACTAAGGTGCTACACTGATCTTATCAAACAGACCTCACAGCTGCCATGTCACCTCCACTTGCTTAGAGAGACTTTATGTCAGCATGCTGCCCACCATACAAACTATGGAAGAACAGACTATCACTGAACAAGAACTACAAGTCATGTGGGCTGATTTCTCTCTCAGATCATCTGGTGAGATGAAGCCTGGATAAAATTTGCATTTCAGCATATATTTTTCCCCCTGAGGTTCCACTGTGAAAAGTCAAGTTGGTATATATATATTTAGTGTCATAAGTGTGCAAATAAGAACAGAGTCACAGCCAGCAATCTCAATATTAATTTCAATAGTATGCCTAGATTCAGTATCAACATGTATGACTAGCAAGGAGTGACTTCTGTAGTGAGAAGTAAACATTCTGTTGAGATGAGGAAAAGGAGCACTTACCTTTCAATATAAAAAAAATCCAGTTATTGAGATCTAAAATGAGATTTCTGGATGCTTTCCCAGGCAAGCATTTTGAAAGCTAAATCACAGAAATCTGTTACATCCTAGAAAGACTCTGTTCCTCACCTCATCAGTGGAACAGTGTCAGCCTTCAAATGCGTGACCTAGTTCACTAAGCTTTCAACCAATATGCCTGGTTTTAAGAAATGTATTTGAAGCATTTTTTTTTTAACTAAAAAAAATGTTAACATGTCATTTTAGCTCCACTGGAAAAAAAATTTAAATATTTCTTCACATAGTGTGACTCAAATTACTGTACACACACTGCTTCAGAAATGTAATAAAACCATGTGTGCAGGGCTCCAGCTGAGGGATTCCAGTAGCCCTGTGTACCAGGACATCAGCAAATAGATGAGGGATTATTTTAAGGCATTCTTTGTGTTTCAGTAGCCATGCACTTACCACGCTGTCACTTTCCTCAGCTCAGCTAACTTGTGCAAACGTTGAAGGGCTTTTTCCTGTTTTCTTTCATCCTTTCTCGACTTCGATGCTACATTTCGAGCAAACTCCCTCTGCTTCAATTCCTTGAGTCTCTGCAAGAAATCATCATATACACACAAAAACAAGCCCAGGAATGACTAACATTTACAATGATAGTTACTTTCCAGTAAGCCATTTCATACTCAGATTGATTTTCCAACCTAACCAAAGTAATCCATTCAATAAATTTATAGATTTCAACCAAATAACAAAAATACCTCATGATTTTAGAGTGAGGCTAGCTGGGGCAGATAAACCTCAGATAATTTCATTGTACTTTTTGTGATTAATATAGACCAGCCTCAGTAGAACTAGACACTGTTCATCCCAAACCACATTTTGACCCCTTTGCTCTCACTGCTGAAAGTGTAGGGCTAAAGTTAATAGGACTTCATGCCTCACGGTGTCCGTACAGTCTCACTTCAAGCAGTGGCTATTTTCAGTTTTCATTTACCGCATATTTGTAGCTCTATCTATTTCTCTCAGTGAACCTGACAATAAAATTCCCACTGACACCACAGAACAACACTGAACCCACAGGGAATAGGGAGAATGCTATTAAATGCTATTTGTATCAGAAATAGTGTTGCCAGTAGGAGTAGAGAAGTCATTGTCCCTCTGTACTCAGCTCTGGTGAGGCCCCACCTCGAGTACTGTGTCCAGTTTTGAGCCCCTCACTGCAAGAAAGACATTGAGGCCCTGGAGCGTGTTCAGAGGAGGGCAACGAAGCTGGTGAGGGGTCTGGAGCACAGGCCTTATGAGGAGCGGCTGAGGAAGCTGGGATTGTTCAATCTGGACAAGAGGAGGCTCAGGGGAGACCTTATCACTCTCTATAACTACCTGAAGGGAGGTTGTAGTGAGCTGGGGGTCAGCTTCTTCTCTCTTATAACTAGTGACAGGACGAGGGGGAATGGCTTCAAGTTGCGCCAGGGGAGATTTAGGCTGGATATTAGGAAACACTACTTTTCTGAAAGAGTGGTCAGGCACTGGAATGGGCTGCCCAGGGAGGTGGTTGAGTCACCGTCCCTGGGGGTGTTCAAGAAACATTTAGATATAGCATTGAGAGACATGGTTTAGTGGGGTTATTGGTGGTAGGTGGATGGTTGGACTGGGTGATCTTGTAGGTCTTTTCCAACCTAGCTAATTCCATGATTCTATGATTCTAAAGCAATACCTACTGTCATGGTTTTGTGATTTTCGGTTATTGGTATTCCACATCATAACATCATGTAGTGGACATACCTAGTTCTCAGAAGAGAAGGACTACTACAGTCCCCACGGTACTTTGCTCCTTTGTTACCATTTTCCAGCTGGAGGGAAAAGATAGAAGCTCGCAGTATAAAAACTTGCAGATCACGAGACCTCGTCCCTTTTTTCCGCCGTCTCTCGTCTTGGCAGCACCTCGCTCTCCAGCCGTCTTATCGTCGGTAGTAGAGTAAGGCCTACCTTGATTTTGGGACATTCTCTCTCTCTGTATTGGATTTATCAGCTTAAATTGTAATTATATTGTATTATAGTGTGCTGTTTTGCATTCCGATATCGTATTTAGTAAATTAGTTTGTTTCTCCTCAGATTGTTGCCGCTGTTCTTTGCTCTCAGGGCCATCTCCCTACCCTTTTCCCCTTTCCCCTTTTCCCGGGACGTGGGCCCTTGGGTCCCCCGTCCCCTTTGTCACGGAATCGGGCCTAACGCCCGTAAACTGTTGACACCTACACAGCGAGGGATGCAAAAAAGGTGCATTTTGTGCCTGCCTGGGTTATGCAGACACAAGCGGTTCTTCTTCTTGCACCGAAACACAACCACGTAACTATCATTTTACTGATCCAAGCCTCTGCTCAGCCTAATCAAGTCAGTATGTGTTCGGCACATACAAATTGTGGAACAGAAGAACCATTTAAAACTTTTAAGCAATTAAATTACTCTGTGTAATTGTTACAAGTAGGTGTCAATGTGTGAGACAGAAGAGTCTGGCTGCAGTTTCATATGCACAGCCTTCATGTTGGACTGTCTGCTTGTCTTTTCTGGAACTATTTGTTCTCAAGTTTCCCTTCTGTCAGATGTCCTGTCAAACTGACCTTCTTCCAGTACAGAAGGGTGATGAGCATAATTGTTCTTAGCATAACAGGAACTAATTACACAATGTGATTTTTTCTTATAACTATTGTCTCCAGCTTTTGCACATAGGGTTTTAACAATCTATAAGAATTATTGCTAGACAGTATCTGAGGGGCTTACTCACCAAATGCATGCATATGAGTGAACCTTTTCTTAGCCATTAACCACAGAATATATACCTGGCACAATCTGGTTTGAGGCCTGATCAAGAAGTTTCCAAAAATACTATTTCCTGTATATAAAAGATCATCCAAGCGCAAAAATGCATGTCTCTGTTCTTGGATATTGTTGCTCTTTTCCACTTGTCCTTATTCAGCCATCTGCTAAATTATTGTCACCTGCATTCCCTTACTGCACTTAGCTGTGTTAGTGATAACTAGCAGTGCACTTACGCTGAACTGTGTTTGAATTTTGTTGGGTTTTGCTCATGTTATACAAATGAAAATGAGATATTGCCCAGTTGCACATAAAATGTCACTAGCCCATGCATTCTGAATATCACAAAGGCTCCAGTCAAAAATCGTTCAAAGTAAATGGGAGCAACTAAAAGAAGTGTACTTTATTTCTAAAAAGCATAATTTTCGTAATGTTTTCTATATCTTTCCATGTGGCAGGACCATTCACTAATGTTCAGTGGTTAGTTTAATGCCTGTTATCTTTGTTTGCTTCCGTGGCTCAGTAAGCAAGTAATTAGCAAGCAGTCACACAGTATTTAAATGTGATGCCCTCATAATATTATCTTCTGCTTATGAACCTGCTCAAAATGTGCAAGTCTTAGCAAGTAACAAGTTCAGCAAGCAGTTCACAATGAATAATTAACTGAGATTCCTCCAACAGAACTAAATGACTTTATAATGCACAATGCTGCCATGGGAATCTCCCATGAGGTGCAAGCTCAGGTGAGCCTGCATTTTGCCCTTGCTGAGGGGTCCCCAGGTGGGTAGTGCAGGACAACCAAACAAAACAAGATAAGCCCTAAGCAGACTTCCAATGAGACTTACTTCTGCTTCCTTCACCCGTGCCTTCATTTCCCACGTTATCCCAAAGAGGTTTTTCCACTACTTCTCATTTCAAAAAGCTCACACCAAGTTCCCTGGTTCCTCCCTGCATTATCAAAGGCACAAAACCAGATCCTGTTGCAGGAGACAAATGCCTGAAGACCTCTGTGGATCAAAGCCTCTCTGCAGTAGAGAGGCATTAATGCATTAAGTGCACTTCTTCTTACAAGCCTTTTGCCACCCTGAAAAGTGTTTTATTCTTTTTTTTTTTTTTTTTTTTTTTTTTTTTTTTTTTTTTGCAGCTGAAGATTTAAGCACTTGCAACAACAGCACTTCAAAACTAATAGGCTTTAAAAACATCAAGACGACATCAATTAAAAATATGCTCAGGACAGTGAAAGCACATTAAGGTTGAATAGCGAAATACAACATAGCTGAATACTATAGTAACAAGTGATAAAATGAGGAAATAAAGACCAAAACCAGTGACAATAAAGCAGTTGATACATTCAAACCTGTAATTCCACATCTAAAGAAAACCAGTGGAACTTTAACACACTTTATGAAAAACAAGGGGAAATCATAACATGCCTCAGGACTAATAATGCAGTTTCAGATTAGCATTACTATCCCACATTAAAAGCAGACGTCCTCCCTATCACCAAAACATTAGCAGAGGACTGCCTATTCAGAGCGGCTCTCATAGCCTGCCCTGCAACACTTATCTCACCGGGCTGGGAACAACTTCAAGGAGTCATGAACTGAGGGGAATGGTTTTTCTAATAGCAGGAGCCAGGGGATTTCAGGACATTGCAGTTCAGATATGATGATGTTAATGTGCTGTTGACCTTAGATTAACAATTAAATTATGTGGACTTTTACAAGGTTTAAAATACCATAAATTCATTTCCTGATCAATGCAAGTATAAATTGCAGAACTTAACAGTCATGACATCAAATTTCACTTAATGTTTTTTTATTTTATTTAAAATCAGGAAAAATGACTGTATTCCCAGCAGCCCCTGAAACTCTCCAGAATTCATATTATTGTTAGCTCCTTCCTCTCCTTCTAAAATGTCTCCATATAACACAGTGGTTGTTCAGCACTGCCATAGAGGTGGCACAAGAATGGCACTTGGATTTATTTAAAATAAATGGAATATCTCTACCCTTTAAAATCTTATACAGTATAAAACATTATTAACAGTTAATAATTTTTTAAGCTTGTACTCATTTAAAAAAATCTGATTACTGGCTGATACAAGGATTAAATACAAGTATTTCATAACTACTGCTGAATGTTCTAGAAGCCGTGCACATTCCCCTTTCTCTGTTACAGTACATGACTGCTTTCCAAATACTCCCTGCTAACTGGGATGGTTTATTGCTTCTTTATATGAATTATGGTATGACAAACAGAGAAACAATACACTCATTAGATAAGCACTTGTCACAGCAAACCAGATTAGTATCCTTTCACAAAAAGGATTGAGCTTAATCAATTATAAATAATAACAGAATATATCAGAGCTTTTGCAACACCTGTAAACACTCAAGTGGGGAACGAGATGTGCATTTAAAACACACAGCACTGCTTTGTAAGATGTAAAATACATATATCTTCATTCTGCCTTTGGTAGTTTGTGTAGGCATATACTTTTCTGTTCTGCAAGTGGAGACACCTTCACCTTACACAGCAGGACAGAGCAGCACCTCGTTAAATGCACTGCAGTCTGCAGTGCTAAGGAGACTTCATGACCACCTCTCCTCTTAGCAAAAAGAAGAAATTATTTTGAAAAGAAGTGCCTAGGGGAGCATTACGGGTGAGGCAAGGGGCTCAGCTGAATCCCATCTATGCCAATGCCTGCAGCATGAGCAACAAACAGGAGGAGCTGGAAGCCATCGTGTGGCAGGCAAACTATGACTTAGTTGCTACTGTGGAAATATGGTGGGATCGCTCCAATGACTGGAGTGCTGCAATGGATGGCTACAAGCTCTTCAGAAAGGACAGGCAAGGAAGGAGGGGTGGTGGTGTGGCTCTCTATGTTAGAGAGTGTTTTGATGTTATCAAGCTTGCAATTGGGGAAGATAATGTTGAATCTCTATGGGTTAGGATCAAAGGAAAGGCTGACAAGGCAGACATCCTGGTGGGGGTCTGTTATAGAACGCCTAACTAGGATTAAGAGACAGATGAGGCGTTCTATAAACAGCTGGCTGAAGTTGTGCGGTTGCCAGCCCTTGTCCTCATGTGGGACTTCAACTTCCCCGATATATGCTAGGAATACAACACGGTGCAGAAGAAGCAGTCTAGGAGGTTTCTAGAGTGTATGGAAGATAACTTCCTTCTGCAGCTGGTGAGAGAACCTATCAGGGGAGGTGCCCTGCTAGACCTGCTGTTTACAAACAGGGAAGGTCTGGTGGGAGATGTGAAAGTCAGGGCCTGTCTTGGACATAGTGACCATGAAATGGTAGAGTTCTCAATTCTTGGTGGAACCAGGAGAGGGGACAGCAAAATGGCGACCTTGGACTTTCAGAGGGCAGACTTTGAATTGTTCAGGAGGCTGGTAGGGAGGGTCCCTTGGGATTCAGTCCTGGAGGGCAAAGGGGTCCAGGAAGGCTGGTTGCTCCTCAAGAAGGAAGTCCTGATGGTGCAGGAACAGGCTGTCCCCCTGAGCCACAAGATGAGCCGGAGGGGAAGGAGACTGGCCTGGATGAACAGGGAGCTTTTCTTGAGGCTCCAGGAGAAAAAGAGAATCTACCTCCTGTGGAAGAAGGGACAGGCAACTCGGGGAGAGTACAAAGAGGTTGTTAGCACGTGCAGGGAGAAAATTAGAAAGGCAAAGGCCCAGCTCAAACACAGCTTGGCTGCTGCGATAAAAGGGAACAAGAAACTCTTCTAAAAATATTGTAACAGTAAGAGGAGGACCAAGGAGAATCTCCATTCTTTACTGGACACGGCTGGGAACGTGGCCACTGAGGGCAATGAAAAGGCTGAGGTTCTCAATGCCTTCTTTACATCTGTCTTTAAAAGTCAGACCAGTTATCCTCAGAGTACTCTACTCTCTGGCCTGGAAGTCTCGGATGGGGAGCAAAACAAACCCCCCACGGTTCAGGAGGAAATGGTCAGAGACCCACTACTCCACCTGGGCTGCCACAAGTCCATGGGGCTGGACGAGATCCACCCGAGAGTACTGAGGGAGCTGGCAGAAGAGATAGCCAAGCCGCTTTCCATCATCTATCAGTGTTCCTGGTCAACTGGAGAGGTCCCAGAAGGCTGGAGACTTGCCAATGTGACTCCCATCTACAAGAAGTGTCGTAAGGAGGATCCGGGGAACTACAGGCCTGTCAGCCTGACCTTGGTGCCGGGGAAGGTTATGGAGCAGATTGTCCTGAGGGAGATCACGCGGCATTTGCAGGACAACTGGGGGATCAGGCCCAGCCAGCATGG